>NC_059670.1:14848484-15151515 GCF_905147105.1 Pieris brassicae | reverse complement strand
TTACATATTATATATACTACATACAATATTGAAGTGATATCGCTGTGAATTTTGTTGTTATAATATTTCAGAATAGGACGTAAATTTAAAAACATTCATCGTTTTAAATTTTGGTATTTAAAATTACAGTATAGACTTGACTTATTTACAAATAAAATTTGTTCCGTTAAAGTGACCTTAACGGACACATTAACAAAGAATAAGTTCGCAAAGCTCCAAACACTCATTCGAACAATTCTAATAAAAAGTAATGGTACAAAATAAACGAAATTTCACGGAAAAGAAATAGTTGAACCACGCCCACCACGTAATAAAGTGGTTACCATTAAACCAGTTACACCATAAACCACAGAGCGAGCCATTATAATTATACTGGACGAAATTTCTCTTATCACGCTCATATTTCAACCGTGAATCTAGCATTATGTGAATAAAATTATACCTTCGAATAAAATAACAATAAGGTATGAAACTAGAATATTTAGCAGTATTGTAACGGATAATTCTTAAAAATTTTATAACAATAATTATGGCAATAATATATAAAACATTTATGTATATACATAATAAGAACGTGTATATAAATACATTTATTATTGTAAAGGCAACGCACTTGCGAGCCCCCAATGTGGGGCTTATTGGTCACTAAGTGGAACCAACTGCCAACTGAAGTATTTCCGAACCAATTTGCTTTGCCTTCATTAAAAGAGCGTACCAATTCTTTAAAGTCCGACAACGCACCAGTGAGCCTCATGCCCGTTTGCTGCCTGTTACATTAAAAAAAACAAATAATCAGCTTTTATTTGTATAAGGCCGTTGTTCTAATAAAATTCCTAAATTTACGACTTCATGACGCCGTTTGTCAGTAAAAGAAAACGATTTACAACTGCTAACAAAGTTAGAACAACCGAAAACATCGAAACTGGTGTTCCGGTACTAATTTCTGAACCGAACGATCTCGATACATAATCGAATTGGACCGTGAACGCTCATTGCTCGGGAGATTTACTTTGCTTTTAGCGATTTTATTACATTTGTGTAATAAATGATTGACCTCCAGTAAATACTGTACAATAGCTATTAGTTTCGTCAGAAACATCGACGCAGCGAGGTCGCAATATTATTACATTATTTTCATTATTACTTTTGGGTATATACAAATTATGTAAAATATAGGCAACTCTCAACCCTGAGGTCGTAGGGTCCATCCCCGGCTATGCACCAATGTACCTTTTGTCTATACGCGCATTTAACATCGCTCGAAAGGTGAAGGAAAACATCGTAAGGAAACCAATCCAAAAGACGCAAAAAGTCGTGTGTCAGGCACAGAAGGCTAATTACCTACTTGGGAGAAATCTGAGGCCCAGACCTAAAAAAGGTTGCAGCACCACTGGTTTAATTTTCATTGACGACAGTCTTTTCTATTTACGATTTAGCGATATAATCGTTACTTTTATATATTTTAAAGGTTTGCTAAATTTTTTTAAAATACTGTTAGACCCAAATCCTTTCAAACCCTTATTGACTCTAGGTATATTTTCCTTGTCATTGCCATGTCATAAAAGTGTGAAATAATATTTCCATGACGCCTAAGGCGACTAGGGGATTCGTACGTAGGATAATTGAATTTACTACATATCCCGGGGTAGGAAAAAGGTAGGCTGTATAATTTATCACGTATATAAGATAGCCAAGTCTATAGCTTAAGATTAGATTGTTTATTTGAGTTCACGAAAGCTTTTTATCGTGGAAAAAATATTAATTAATATAAAATTATTATAAAATTATTATTGAAAGTTATTACAGCATATATAACAAAAGTATGTATGTGCCTAGCAGGTTCTTTTTCTAGCTGCCTTTAAGCAAACTATTACTGTGTTTTATTGTATTGCATCGATAAAAAAACATTAATATGTTTTGACATAGTAACAACATTCTTGTATTTATCCATTTAATAATGGTTTTGCTTATTTGGACTCCGTAATTGCGGAGGAAAGTTCATATTTTAACAGATCATTAGGGCAACAAAGACAATAGAATCCGATCGCATAAATAAAGCGGTGTCATCAATGTCTACGGATAAGAAACGATTTCTAATGAGACTTAAAAATATAGTACAATTGTTTAAAATAATAGCGAGATTAGCTTGTCGTTTCAAATAAGATTCGAAAAGGAATTCTCGGAGATATATCCGTATTGGCACAAAAGAATTGGCGCGATATCGCGCGCTGTCATGTGTCGGCCATGTTGGTTTCCACCAAACGTTCTGAAATCGAACATCACTCGGGGGACGTCTTCGAATTCCTGCATTTCAAAATTCAACTCCTAACGTTTGTACGTCTATTCTTAAAGTTCGAAATTTAAAATATATTTTAAAATTTATCAATAAGTTTATTTATAAGAGTGTTACATAAAATGTAATTTGGCCGTATAATATTTCATAAAAGCAATATTTAAAATATGTACTACCATAATAAAAACAAAGCTTATTTTAAAGTATCATGTTTATGAATCACCTGAGATTTCATTGTTGTATCAAATTCACTGGTCAATTTTTTATTAGTTCCTGTCACGCGAGTGTAACATGAGAGAGGAATGTTGCCACTGTTTATTTGTGTTAATTGAGTTAAAATTACAAAGCTTTTTCATCCAGTGAAGCTATTTACAAAACCTATTACTATATTTATGTTCTAAAGAATGTTTAATTAAATTGAACCATACCATATTTTAGACAATAGCGATATTTGGCAATTATTAAAATATGGTATAAATTTGATACGTCACAGTTGGTGTCTTTAAACAGTACATAAATAAAAGAAACAAAAGAAAACTGCTCGTGTTTTCACACATTTGACTTATTAGTTTTTTTTATTGTTAATAGCCATAGCAGACATAGCATAGAGCAGCACAGATTACTCATTTATGTTACGTTCGTAATTCAAATTTGATTTTTCAATTTCGAAATCCCCTATACCAATTTCAAAACTAAACTACAATACTGTGATTACAATAATCCCGTTCCATTACGATTATTAATGTTAGTTAAAATAATTAAATACCGTACACAATTAGTATCATTTACACGTTCAATTACCGTGATATTAATTACTATAATTTCGCTATATCCAATTATATTAAGACCGTTAAGCCGGTATTCATCATCGGAAATAGGGGTCTGAATACATTAGCTGCTCAGAACTTGACCCAAAACGATGACTCCTATTGGATTTTTATGTAAATTTCCCTTTTGTTAGGCTCATTTGCTCGCTTGTAGATGATAATACCATCTAGGGATTCAATTTTTTTAGTGTTGAAATAGTCCGTCTATAAATTACGTTAAGTAAAAAAAATAACGTTTATTTATTAAACTCACTAAAAATAATAATAACTAACGTTAGCTAAGTGTATTTTAAGAATATAAACAGCCATTTTATTTGTAATTGCTATAGTATAGAATTAAAGAAAGAAAGACTTCAAGAAAGAAACGTACCAAAATAAAAGGACGGCAACGCACTCGCAAGGCATCTGGCATTGAAAGTGAGATATAAGTTTACAAAGTTAATTACTTTAACTTTTAATAATAAAATAATGATTCACGATAAATTGAAATTAAAATGTCAAAGGAAAACTTTAAATTTTCTTTTATAAATTTTCATTACACAACAATTGTAATGTGTGCTCAAGATGGCGGCGAAGTTCCCCTGACATTACAAATAATTAACAGCACACATTTCTTGAAGGTTAAAGGAGTTACGGATTTGGTAGATATTTGATAGAAATCGGTGCTATGAAACGTGAAGTGCCTACGACCTAGGCGGTGTGAAAATTGGATATAATTTTGGGGAAATAATCAAGAACCTGTTCGCGTGCCCAGTGGGCATTAGCGAAGCCCTACCCAGCATGTTAATGTTGCAAGGTACCTTGTAATGAGCCGGGGAAAATTGTGTAGCTATAAAAATAATTGTGTTTTACCCTAAGGTTCTTATGTGGTTCGATTAGACGGAGACTTATTGTGGGGCTTGCAAGGTTTTCTTGTTTTGATAACACGGAATCGCTGTTTGTCGTGCTTTAGGTAATCTGTATAAGATTCTCCAAAGGTCTGTTAAATTACGGTTAAATTCATATGTACCAATTAAGGAAGTATTTAATAAATAATTTACTTTATGGGCTTAAGGCTAAATACTTTGTGATTAATGATATAATACTAAGTTTACATAGTTTTGAACAGTGTTGGCCTAGTGGCTTCAGCGTGCGACTGTCTTCCCTGAGGTAGGTTCGAGCCCCGGCTGTGCAAGAATGAAATTTGTGAATCAGCGCATTTAACATTCGCTCAAACAGTGAAGGAAAGTATTGTGAGGCTGATCACCTACTTGCCTATTAGATTGACAAATGATCATGAAACAGATACAGAAATCTGTAGCGGCACTGATTATTTTTACAGTTTTATACCATTTTTCTGGTGCCTTTGATTTCGTTCTTGTAAAGACTAATACTACTGTTAACGTGATGTATGTAAGACCGTTTCTGCAATGTTCGTTCGTTATTGTTTTGTGATTGACGTAGATTAAAACCCAATTCAATTAGTTTTGATATTCAATAACTTGTACTTAACATATTATTTTTAAAAATCCGATGTTGAAAATACACAATTTAATTATGAACTTCTATCGATGTTTAATTTTATTTATTAAAGTACATCATATATATATAAAGAATTTTCTTCAGTAAAAGTTACAATCTTAATATAACTAACAGGACAATTACAGTGAACATAAATTTTACAAAATAAAAATATTATTCCAACTACGAATTTAAGTTTCTACTAGATATTTAAAAATACGTGCTAGCGTAACAATGCGGATTAGATATCCGATAGGCGCAAGCACAAACCTTTTTTAATTGTAATATAATTATATTTTTCTTAGATAAGTTTTGTAATTTTAGTTCAAATCATATTATCTTCGCAGTCGTATTCATTTCTGAAGGTCATGGTCACTGTAAAGTTTCTGCTACCCTGATATTTCTCCACTTTGTTCGGTCTGTAGCTTCCCTTAACGCAGCTGTTTTGGGGAGATCCGTGAGTGACTTTGTCACACCAGCGGGTTGGCGAACTGCCCTGGGCCGTTTGCCTTCTTCCTTGCCGACGACAATTAGCTTGTCAAGGTTATCTGGTTCGTGATGGATGATGTGAGCATATTGTTGATCCTCGCAACACTCTCGCACTTGTTGAACTCGCGAACTCCGAGTTGCACCAACATTGATTGGTTAGTTCTTTTAGCGGACCATGGTATGCAAAGCATCTTTCTCCAACACCAAATTCAAGTCTTGCGCTCAAATAGCCCATGACTCCGATCCATAGACTAATATAGAGAAAACCATGTAATTGCAGAATTCTCATCTTAGTTCAACTGCTCGTAGCATTTTTGGCAATTTGTGTTCTTCTATTGATTTCTTAAATTATATTTAAATTTAATTGAACACGTTTCGATTCTCAGTTTAATAAAACTTTGAGTGAACAGAACTTAGACAATCTATTTATGACAGCATCGCGAGATCGTTCAAAATCGAGTTCCATAATTCGCACCATTTCTCATTCGATTTTCGTATTACCATAGTAAACTTCCTCGATTTATGTGTTTGCTTTCTGAATTGACTTTAACGTTACACTTAGTTTTTCGAGGGCGTAACAGTTATTTTCGTTTGTTTATTTTGATAATTGTTTTCTGTTCGTTTGATGGTGTAATGTTTGTTATCGCCTGTCGGATGTGTACGGACATAAGGCAGATGATTTTAGTATTGCTGTTTGTCAATAAGTGGGGATTGTGTAGGGTGTTATTCGGTACTATTATCTTTCAAATCTTTGGATTCCAAGACTATTTGAATGACCCTTCTTTGTTCACGTAGTTGATCTCTTTCTTTAGATTTGCCTACGTTCATTATATGATTAATGAAGATGATATATCATTTGCATCACTCACGATGTAAATGTGAATTTTAGCTGTTTTAACCACTCAATAACTTTATACTTAATCACTATCAAACTCATCAGCAGTTGAATTTTCTGTAAGTTTTATCATTTTATACTTGTGTAGTACCTTCATATTATAATAAATTTACCCTTCGTGTAATTTATTATTTCTTATACAAGTTAATTGAAGAAAATATAAATTAAAACAATTTAACATAATTTGATAAAAGATTTTATTAAATTTTACCTTGTGCAAAATTAGACTTAATTACACGGTCTTAGGTTTTAATTTACAATGAACGCGGAACGAATATGACAAATGATGGCTGTAATTTCTTTGATGTAACTTGACGGGGAGGTAATTAAGTGAAGAAAGTTGGAAATGTAGCGACGGGCGTATCCTTGTATGACCCTGACATATTAGTAATTTATTGCAAAGTATGCTTAATATTTTTTTATAATTATTATATACTAAAAATATTATATCCTAAGTTTTTGTTAGGTGATAGTGGTGTTCGAGACTCAGCTAACAATTAACATAATATACTTGGCATAACTATACTTTAGAGCAGTGAAGGCCCGGTGTCTTCAGTGTGCGCCTCTGATCCTTGAAGTCGTAGATTCGATCCCTGGCTGTGCACCAATGGACTTTCTATGTGCGCATTTAATATCGCTTGAA
This sequence comes from Pieris brassicae, assembly GCF_905147105.1. Lineage (NCBI taxonomy): Eukaryota > Metazoa > Arthropoda > Insecta > Lepidoptera > Pieridae > Pieris > Pieris brassicae. The sequence continues at coordinate 15,144,868 of NC_059670.1, read as the reverse complement.
TGGTGAAGGAAACCGGCTTGCCTTCAGCCCAATAGGTCGACGGCGTGTCACAGACACTTCCCTATTATATTGTCAAATGTGTCAAATGATCATGAAACAGATACAGAAATCTGAGGCCCCACATAAAAACCTTGTAGCGCCAGTTATTTTGATATAACTATACTTCCACGGGCTACGTGTATGCTACTTAAAATCCATTAAACATTTTCTCACAAAATATCCCCGTAATAAACGATACAAAAGTACACAATAATCATGACTAAGTAATATTCCCATATTACATACTCCAATGATTGAGGGTAGATAATATATCGCCAATCATAGACAGACGTTCATTAATCAGAAAAGTAATACTTGATATTAATTGAACGAAACTAGAAGAATCACTCAAGCGTTCCTAATGAAATTGAAAGAAAATTGCGCAACTTAATTGCGATTTACAAGGGTTTTTTAAATAATTTAGAGTCACAGAATCTTGAAAAACCAAATTTAAATTTAGAACAAAAAGAATTAGAATATCAATTACAAACTTTGAAGGGACGAAATTGATTACTACATTGTCAAAGGCTATAATCAAGTCGGAAATTATAATCAAATCCAAAATAACGTTTCAAACAACAATTGAAACTAAACCCCAACCGTGTAATACCGACGCGGTCTTAACGACCCGTCTACCAGAATTTGCAATAACCGTAATAAATTACAAACCAATCCAAGTTGGTCTAATAAGACGCTCCCAGGGTTGGGCTGGCGCCTCGGGCCCAAATTCCACGGTTTCCTTAATCATTAATTTAAACGACTTTTCGATATCATTTAGATCATATAAATTTAAATAGACCTCACAAAATTGTTTTTTCAAAACGCAGGCCGAAGCTCCCTCAAAGCTGCGACAAAACAGTCAATGTGAAAGCGCGTAATTTTCGCTCTCAGCATCCACTCGTTATAAACAATGAGACACAAAAATGTACAATTACGCCAAAATTATCCATGAAAAACTCCATCAGACGAAAAATTATGCCTCTAAAACCATTACAACACATACTGTGGTGCATTCAAGCAGAGTGAAGTATGGGGAGAGTGAAGTGGGAGGTGGGGGGACGCAGACGGAGGGGAGTAATCCCGTAATTATCAGCTTAACTCGAGACGACATTCGCAGGTGGGCACTGCAAATGTTCAGGTGTGCTTTACGTATTTCAGGGTTATGTTGACAAATGTTGCCAGATGATAATTGATTTATGGGGGATTTGTCTTAGTAAGAATTGGGGTGTCCGGATTAAAATGCATGTGTAATTGGCGTTGACATTGACATTAATGAGATAATACCCTTAGCTGCTTTAATGCGAATCGTTAGTTTTCACACTTGCAACGTTTTCATACTAGTGCCATTTTCATTTTTCATTTTGTAACTGAGCCGAGATCAGAATTGCTTTACAAATGATTTTTGTAGAATACATATTTATTTATTTACAGCTTATGTATGGCGAAATTTCAACTATAACAATTAAGTTATTTAGTGTATTATCTTTGGTTAACATAGCTTTAATCCGGTTAAAAAATTGTTTTCTTTTTATTAAGTTATTTTTTTAAATTAATAGAAAACCTTTGCCATTTCCTCCAAAATTTCGAGAGAGCATGCATGGTTTCATGACCGTGGATGAAGTGAGGTCAGAACTGTAGCAAGAGATCTAACTACCGTTTCGGGAAAAAGGCGTGACTGTAAAGCCTGGACAAGTACTACAACACGGCCCGGACAAGCACTACTCTTTCATTAGAAGTCAATTAGAGAAGATTTTACCACAGTAAAGGCCTTTCACTACCCTTTTGAATTTGATTACACGGCTTTTTTTAATATTTATTAGCGTAAAATTTACTTCTGTGAGGCTATATATCTTCTAGTATTGACATTTCAAATTCCCAAATGTAATAGAAATTGTTATTTAACACCAAAGGGTGCTCGAGAGAACGGTCTATGGCCCGGTCTAAACTAAAGCCCTTTTGTTTTGCTTTTGCTAATGGAAACTAACGTAAATATTCCGTGGTTGAATAATACCGAGTATTTTATTCTTTCCATTGTAAAGCTCATATAGGGATTATAAACAAGTCAAATAGTGTTGCAAAAACTAGTATAAATCACGAAGTTAATGATATGAATCCTACTTGGAAACAACAGCTGTCTTAACAGTATTTTCATTTATAAATTGAGCGTGAGGACAGAAAAGTGTATATGTGTACATGTGGGAACACACAAACAATATCTCTTTAGAAAATCCAACTTGGTACATAATACTGTTATTTTTAAAGTCCCGCTTTAAAAAAAACAGTACTGCATTAGCAATTAATCTTTTATATGTTATATATTACTACAAATGACAACTTAGATGTATGTCTGAAATTAATGACAATTTCTAATAAATAACGCGGTAAGCTTACGTTAATTAAAATGCAATCAGCGTAAAACAATATGAAAATGAAGTAAGTTGGCTAATCCATGACTTATACGTACAATCGATTTCAATCGGATCATTACTAGGCACAGCTTAAAACGATTCCCATGTACCGTGCTGGGATAACGTATGGTCTATCGAATTTTAATACCGGATTTGCCTGCTCTATGGCAATATCAATCTGGGAATTAGACAGGCGATTCTAAGCGCTAAATTGGTTAGAACAGGTTCTAGATCGGTTTGCTTGGTTAGGGAAATGGTTTTATTCGAGAGATGGATTATCGATAAGGATACTGGTAGAACTGAGTTTTTTTTTTAAATTAAATTGCTAATTTTAATTTTGTTGTAGTGGCCGTTCAAGTATTACGAAAGCAGATTTACAGCATTCAGTCCCCTCCCCCTTCCTGTTGTCAACAAAAGTAAAATCACTCAAAAATAATACATAAACGTATTCATTTTTTGTAGGAATAATCGAAAATGCATTTCGTTTTCAAGCATATAAAATGTGTGAGTAGTATGTGTAAAAAAGTAAATAATTACTGTTGACAGAAAATCAAAGACTGACATCTTGAGATGTGACGTGCAGGTTTCCTCGCGATGTCTTACCCTATATGAGCAAGTCTAACACATAATTAAAAGGTCCATTAGTACAACGTAGGCTCACATAGCCATGCCAGCTTTTAGTCTAGCTCTTACTGCTTTTTTTCGCGCAGTCACCATAGACAAACTTTTGTTTTTTAAGTCGCAAAGTATCATATAACATGCGGTGTAACACACCCGAACCGGAATTCTGCGGTTAGTTATATGGATTCCACTCGGGTAAAACGATATCATGATATTTATCTATTTTTGTTTGATGAGGTTCAGCAACGATGGAAAATGGATGGGTACAGACATAATGCAATGGACTTTGTTATTTATTAAAAAAAACATTTTACGTCGTCTGTTACTGAGTTAGTAACTAGGGAAATCCAGTCTATAGATTGTGGGTTGTATTACCTAAGTCTGACTCGTAGGCATTATGATAAAGTTTTCCCATACCCCATGACTGACATGACTATTCGAAACGGTGTCTAATCTACTACCAACAGTTCAGCGAAAAAAACTGCTCAAAAAAATAGATTTCCTATTGCAGTAAAATTTAAGGTTATATTTCTAAGGACTCTTGAGTTACAGAATATATAAAACAACTACAACGAATACAAGTAACCTTAAAAGCGGCTTTTCGCAAATTCCATCGCATTTATTTTCTCAGGATCATTTTACAGGCGGTCTCAATGACCGCAACTAAGCTCTCCGGTTACAAGTACGTCACTTTGCACTATGCGGATTTTGTACATTCAAACTTATACTCAGAAATCTTACAACATCGTAGAACGGTCATTCAAACTGGTATTACAGTTTTGAAATTCAACACTGCATTTACCGAAAATCTCGATCTATTTTACGTAAATAATAGCAAATTTATAATCGTTTTTTATGTAGGTACCTACCTATGAGTACGACTTAGTTATTATATGTGCGAATTTTATTGAATAAAAGGAAATAATGGCTAGCGATTTTAATATTGTATTAAAATTAGAAAAACTATTTTGGTAACATTTATTTTTAAAACATCACTAGTTTCAAGTAATGATCGAAAAAGTTATCTCTATAGAAACCTTACATAGAACTTGTTATAGTAATATCAATAACCCTCCCCTGATCTGACGAAATGATATACCCTAAACTTGAAATATCATATAAGTGGGATATTTATGAACCCTGTTGGGGTCCCAAGATATTTGGCACTTAAAAAATAATTCTGCCATCTCACGAAATAAGTTTTGCGAGGGTTGAAACTTGAAACCGCAATAGAACGGAGTTACTCCCTGATTAGATAATATTGCGTTCATATGTAATTCAAGAGCAGTGTTGGCCTAGTGGCTTCAGCGTGCGACTCTCATCCCTGAGGTCGTAGGTTCGATCCCCGGCTATGCACCAATAGATTTTCTTTCTATGTGCGCATTTAACATTAGCTCGAATGGTGAAGAAAAACATCGTTAGGAAACCGGCTTACCTTAGACCCAAAAAGTGAACGGCGTGTGTCAGGCACAGAAGGCTGATCACCTATTTGCCTATTAGATTAAAAAATGATCATGAAACAGATACAAAAATCTGAAGACCAGACCTAAAAAGGTTGTAGCGCCATTTATTTTATTAATGTAATTCAAGTGATAAATTAATAGTAGCGTAAAAGTAATAAGTTTTGTTTGTTTTTCTTTGAATTATATAATTTGCATGAGGATTGGTATGGACCTCGTATCGAAACATAATTGTAGTGTTTAATCCTCAAACAATGACAAAATAGTGATTCTGAAAAACTTCTTTTTTCGATCAAATATTATTTTAAACTAATATTCGATACTTCTAATATGTCATAAAGTAAGATCACACTTACTTTTTGTGTGTAATAGGAGGCAAACGGTCATAACTAACCTGATGTTAGGTGATAATCCCATGGACACTCACTCGCAAATGCGTTGCCGGCCTTTCAATTTTTTTTAAACTTCTGTTCTTGTCTACGACGTATGGTCTAAACTTATCAGTCGTTTCTTAAATTATGAGTGGCAGTTCAAAGCTAATTTTATTTGAAAAGTTGTCAATTTCGTATCATTATTTGCACTTTTAAAAGTAACATTATCCAATGTGGTGTGTTTATTTCTCTAGCAAATGATTTCAAAAAAAGGTTAGAAATTAATTAACCTATTATTATGCTCAAGTATAATATCACTGGTAAAAGGTATTTTGGCAATAATAATATGGTAAAAGTATTTTTTTAAATAATAATAATACGCATATTGTCTATTCATATAATTCGAGCTGCATTTGTTTTAAATTTCGTTACGTATGTCAATCCTTTCAGCCAATAAGGTGGTCAATTCCTACTAATTAAAAAAAAATTCAAACAACTGCTTCTAATATTACAAAAGATCTTTTAATTTATGTTCACAGTTTCAAAGATAACTTACAAATATCTTTATTATCTGTATTTTGTGAACGTTTTGTATTGATCTCTTGTAATTTAATCCCGTCTAACCATAAAAATAGTCAATTGAATGTGTAAAGTGCCCACGGCGAGGCGAGACACGTAGCCCTCGATTGAGGAAAAAATCTTATTTGACAAGCCCCACCGATTCGCACCCCAGTTCACACTTCACGCTTCCGCTGTAATACACGTTATATTAGTATGGATATTCAGAGAATCGCATGGAGATAGAAAAACCACACAACATTGTTTGAAACGCTTCGGAGTTCTGTTCCAATCCTCTTTAAATCCTGAGATTTCTACTTCACTGCGTATGCCAGTCTGAAACAGCAATTATTAAAAGGTCGGTAACGCATTTGCGAGCCCTCTGGCATTGACTGTGTGACTGTGACTGTTAAGTGATACCACCCCTGTTCTATAAAAATAGAAACAACTACCTTTCAGTCAGGAGTGCGTTAAAAAATATCCAGTAGGCCACGATTTTGCTTATAGCAGATATTTCCGCAACATCGCCTCTGCTTTGATATTAAAACTTTTCTTCGGTATGGTATTTCTATACAAAAAAATATGTATTTACTTTCTTATTAGATATTGCGAACGCAATACGCTCAGCTCTGCGTTTAAATGTAAAATCAGATGTGTAATATATACAATATACAAACAAAAGATTATTTCTAGAACAATTAATATCGCTCTCACGATCCAATGATCGCTCATCCGAAAAAAACATTATAGTATCATTTATCCAGTGCGACAAGAAAAATCCCGATAATCAAAGAAAAGAAAATTGTGACAACTTATTCAGGAAGGTTCTTCATACAAAACGTGACGGTGGGGTGCATACATGGTGAAACTGTTAAAAAATCACCCCTAAAACCCTCCGATTCGATATCCCAATATTTTAAATCTTATTGCCTTGATTTAAGATGCGTTTTTGTAAAGCAATCACAATTAAAAAGTGCACTCGGGCGTGATTATTGTGCTTAGGAAGAGATTTCCTTTCAAGGAAAGGAAAATGCTATTGTGTTCTCAAGTATATATAAATGTTAAAGTGAACTTATGAGATTTTTACTTACCGAACTCGGAATCGTATATTAAGATAACGGTCAATTAAGCCAGAAAAAAATGTGACTATGAAAAAAGAAGTAGTAGCCAAGGTTGTAGAACTTTTTAGGTCTCTTAGATTCGCATAGAATATGTAGGTGTATTATTTTATTTGTAGGAATCCTCGGAAATGCATTTCGTTTTCAAACATAAACTGTGTGTTAAAAATTAAATAATGACTGTTGACGTAACTTATAGTGCTTACGTATTACTTGAATGACCCCATAGGCCAGAAAAAGATCAGCCTTCCGTGCCTGACACACGCCGCGCCGTCAACTGTTTGGATAAATGGCATGGCGATAACCTCACAATGTTTTCTTTCATCATGTGACCAATACTTAAAATATATGTTAAATACGGACATAGAAAGTCCCAGTGGATTCGATATACTGATGCACAGTCGGGAATCGAATCTACGAAGTCACTCGGGCAACACTGCTCTTATTTCTTATTGATCATTTTAAGTGTCTGCCGTCACATCCCAGGGCTTGAAGACAGGACATCTGCTGTATAATTTTTCTTACTTTTTTCTTATTTTTGTTTTAATTTGTATAAAACAGCCAAATGCTTACTTCCAAAGAATTCCAAACATTGAGTTTTGCCTTGAATTTGAATAAAGTTGTCTCGCTTAAGATATATTTACTGTGTTACAGATAACTATCGCCCCTGTAGATATTAAACAAAAGTTGCTTTCTGGTCTATGTATGAGATAAGGGTTAAGATATAACCTCTAACCATGACATCCTTATGTCAAAAACGTACAGCAACCACACCAGCAACATTAGGTACCTCATATTCTAACACGTGTTTGGAAATTTATTACTACCACTATGGATTTTAAACCTTCTCGACCGTAGCCAGTTGTTAGTCTGGTCGATGTTCCATTTGGTTGGTGTGTGTTTACCTTCCTTCCTCCGCCGATTTGACGAAGGAGTCATAGTTTGCGCTAAATATCACTTCTGAATGGTGCTGATGTGGTGAGGAAGCGATACAAGTGGAAGACTTTGGAGGAGACCTGAAGAAGACCGTGTACTGATTCCAAACATAATGACATGAATGATAATAATGTAATCCTGCTACATAAGCAGTACTCGAATGAAGACTATATTAATTTATCGATTCTGAATGTACCTTAGAAAGTCCCCTAAGGTTACTCCGCGCATTGGTTTTTATTATTACAATTAGTTTCTGTTGGAATTTAGACTACAAATAACGTTGTAAATCCAGGTACGAAATTGAGCGGTGAGCTGAACTGTTTCGCTTTAGAAACTCTAGATTCCGATCTCTTGCCAAATAATCGAAATGTGTTTTAGTGGTAAACCTCTTGTATCGCCGGTTAGGCCATAGTCTGGGGTGAAGCCTACTATGTCGCGATACGAAATGTTATAAAAAATTTGCCGTTTTGAAAGAGTCCGAGAGAGTTGTCCGTGTCCGAGGAATTTGTGTACAAACATACGCCGCTAGCACAATTAGCCCTAATAGATTGTTATACTCAATTATTTGAAAACAACAATATCACAGGTAATAATAACCTCCTCTATTGAAGTATGTTATGTATACGATTTATTATTTTAAACCTACTTTATTAGAAAAATGATAGAGAACAATACTTTCATTATGCGAACAGCGTAACAACTTTGTTTTTCTATTTTAAATATAATAACTTGTTTTTTATTATTAATACATATATGTGTTGAAAACCGTGCCTACAATGGAGGTCCGTGAGCTGTTGCTCTCTTTATAAAAAAATACGAGAAGTCGCTACCCTCGTAAGCCATGGGACATACACATTTATGCTTTAAAGATATAGTGAATAGTTCAGATTTAAATGCCAAAACGAAACAATTATTATAATGTTTATGTGTAATAGCCTATATGAACAAGTATATAACAATTTTTACTATTACTACCCTAAAACTATGGTTGTATTTTTATGTATAGCAAACTCATTTAGCAGTGTTGTTGTAACTACGGCGTGAGACTGTCATTCAGTTAGATATTTTGCACCAAAGGAATTTCTGCGCATTAAACACATCAAGCGGCGAGCGCAAAAAAATATACGGCACACATTCTTGCCTATTAGAAGACACGATTCAGATATCTGAAGCCCAGACCTGAAATCTTTACACAAAAATGTAACTAGTGATATTTAGAACTGAACTTTATGATATTAAAGGGTGTATATTATTATGAAAATGTAAAACTTTAAAAAACATCGAAATGGTTTTATATCGGACGTTTAAATAAAAATTCGCATATCCAAGTAGAAATCGATTGGTTGAGGCGTCAAAGCGGCTCTGAGCTCCCAACTGAACGCATTTACGACCTTACATTAGCTATGTACTGGCGATTTAGCCTGTATGGTATAAGAGCATTTTTTCACACCTAAAAATTATATATAGCCACAGATTATTGAAATAGTGTATGAAACTTAAACCTGGCTGAAATAGCTTTTTATGAGCTTTTAAACCGGGCTGTTTAATATTCGAATCCCTATTATATGTTTAAAAAATCTCCTACACATCGATGGGTATATTGGCGAACGAAAGTTCTTTTTTTAAATCAAAGCACAATAAATTATTTTAAAATTAGAATAACGTTTGTGACTTCAAATAATTAATAGACTAGACTTTATTTATAACGTTTGTGGTTTAGAGTTAAAATGTTTATTAAAGCTTGAAATTAATTTTCAACAAATAATATCTAAACGCTTTTATTAAAACAATAACCAGACATTCAAACTTTGCCTTTGATAATATTGACCTGAATCTCAAATATTAATTAGTAAATAGAATCAAAAGTTTCAGAACTGAATTTGACAGGTATTTCAAAGTTTCAACTTCCTGACACTTGTACAACCATAGAATAAATTTAAAAAATTGGCGACCCCCAAAATTTGATTGCCAAATAACATTTATGAAGTGTTATATTATATTTATTGTTTTCCCTAATCAAACCCTATTCCATTCTAGATTACCCTAAACAAACACGTTTAAATTGAATTTCGTAGTGTGTTTTACGGCGGTGAGTAAAAGTTGGGTTCTAAAAGGCTATAAACAATTTTTTATCAGCCATCACCTGCCAGAAATTGCTCAATTTTAGTGGTGATGTTTTGCTTCCTGTCATAGGGGTGTCAATTGTCAGAATTTGCGTTAGTGCTATTTGGATATAAAGTTTCTCAGGTTTTACATATTTTAATATTTCTGTGTAATAACATTTAGGAAATTGATATTCTTACCCAACCTGGTTTCGCCCAAAAATATATAGCGCTTTTCACTGCAAAATAAGGTCAGTGATGGTTTGAATGAAGGAATGATTATGATGTATTGAATATAAATTCGTTAATTTTTTTTAGTTATGGTTCATTTACAACGTAAAATACTTCATCCTATTATCAAGAAAATGTATTGTTGTTATAGATGAATTTAAATTTCGTTCATATTTACTTTTTGAACAATAATATCAGCTCTTTAAAATATTGGATTAAAATAACAAGAATTTTAGTCTGCCAACTTGAAAATGTCTTTTTCAGTTGGTTTTTTAAGGCTGTGTTGTAATATAGTTTACCCAGGAATCGTATATACCTGGCTATACTGTGATATATAAATATATATATATTAAATTTTTTATTAACTATCCTACTTGACCTAATCGAAAGCTATTTCTAAAACTATTTTTCAAAGTCATGCACACATACACACTTCGACTTACTCATTCATGGCACACATTGTAACTGTTTATTACTAACGATTCAATTCATGCACAATGCGATTTAAACTAGGCACATAAACCGGGAATACAACCACATGACACCACAACGGTAATAATAAAATTTACCCTAATCCCAAAGCCGGGATTAATGGCTCGCAAAATTAAATTCGCACCACTCTGGAATAATTGAAATTGAAACTTATTACAATTGCACAGTGTTTGTTTTTAAATAATCCAAATTGTACGGTAGTCGAATTTGAAATGGTCTAACAAGGATCAATGATGGGGCCTCATTAATAGTGGACGAAGTTTTATTTAAATGTAACTCTTGTGTTAAAGAAATAAAGTTGATGTTTGATTATGTATTGTGTTACGTGTAATTACAATGTTGTGAAAGTCGCGAGGGATTAATAAAATACTGGATTATGTGTGATGGTTAAATTATATAGTTGGAGACAGCTGAAAAGTGTCGTGTTACTGTAGGGAGTACATGGGAATCTCCCACACAACAGAATGCCATCAAAAACTCCCTGTACTCTTCCCTGGAAGGCTGGCAACGAACCTCCTAAAATGGGTGTCTATGATGTGCGGTGACTGCCTGGTTTGGGCGTCCCGGAGCTCGTCTGTCCCTCTTTTATACAAAAAAAACATAACTAGTAAATATCTAAATCTCGCAACGCTTTTTACCGTAAAAAGATACGAGGTCCTTAAAGGACCTTTTGTCGTATGTTATTACGTAAATAGGTAACCTAAGATCTTATACTGACAATATCAATATTAAAATTATTTCATATTTAAAGAAATACGGGGACTTGGCCATTTACAATCCCTGCTTGGTAAATTCAGACTTCTAATTTTATCCACAACGAAGTTATAGATAGTCAAAATGGCCTGAATTACTTCGAGAATAGGATTGTACAGCCTTGCTACTTTTTTGCTCGGCTGCTGTTGTGGCCCCAGATTATTTTTTTGTATTTTTACTTAGCATCTTCTGCGGTAGAGGTTATCAAGAAATAGTGGTTGCAACGATCTTAAATGTCTGAAGCAGCAGATAGGAGCTCATTGGTTAATTTGTCACATTAAGAAAAGTTTTTTTTAATATTTTAAACGGCTAGTAATATCTAGCCGTACTAGATTAACAAATGATCATGATACAGATACATAAATTTGAGGCCTTGACTTTAAAAGGTTGTAGCGCCACTGATTTTTTTAAATATTTTTATGTGTGTTGGGGGATAACTTCATATTTTATGAACCGATTTTCATAATAATTTTCATTTTTGTTGGAAAGGAGATATCCAAATCATGGTAAGGATTTGACGATGGCATCAAAGACAAATCGAAAACATTTTTTTGTTCAAAAATTTATTTGTTCTATATATAGGTCGCTTCTTATTCATGAAAAAATCTTTATTAATTAATTTGAGCTAACGAAATTGAGTAGTGTTGGCCTAGGGGCATCAACGTGCGACTTTCATCCATGAGATCGTAAGTTCGATCCCCGGCTGTGCACCAATGGATTTTCTTTCTATGTGCTCTTTAACATTCGCTCGAACGGTGTAGGAAAGCATCGTGAGGAGACCGGCTTGCCGTAGACCCAAAAAGTCGACGGCGTGCGTCAGGCACAGAAGGCTGATCACCTACTTGCCTATTAGATTAACAAGTGTTCATGAAGCAGATACAGAGGCCCAGACCTAAAAAGGTTGTAGCGCCATTGATTTATTTTTAACTGAACTAATACCTCTCATATTAAACAAGTACATCAATAAATTATTAAACAACACCTATTATCAAAAGCCTTTAAAATACAAAATTCTCGTTTCAAATAATTGCCCCATCCCTTTATACCTCGTAAATTGTTTTCGACCCTTTCTAACAAGAAATGGACAATAATAAATCATTTTTATCGCCCCCTCTGAGGGGTTAGAGAGAGGCCGCACTGAGAATTCTCCCGCAAGTAAACCGCAAACGCGTTGAGGACTAACACGTCGAGTTAGGACTAAACTCAAGGAGTAGCAACTATAACTTGTACTAATATTTAAATAAAAAATAAGTTTTTTTTTATATACTGTAATATACTTAGACTAAGGGCACTTACTATTGATTCACTTAGCACGAGTCTGAATTGTCACACGTCAAAGATGTAGTGGATTTTATTGAACTAAGTCTTCTATTAGAATATTGTCTTATTTATTTTTACTATTACTATCAATAATTATTTAAAACTTATAATAAAAAGGAGTTTATTTATACTGTATTATTCATATTTATGAAAACTTCGCTACATTACACATTAAAACAAGTAACGTAAATTAGCTAAGGACGGCCTTATCGCTAACAAGCAATCTAAGACAACTTAAGGTTGAAACAAAGAAAAAAATAAATACTAAGGGTAAAGTGTCAGGTTCATAAATCAAAATTCAAAATGGAAATTAATAAAATGTTATCTTACTAATTGGCCGCTTTGTCGCTTTCGAGCGTAGTCCAGGAAACAACTGTGTGAAAAATACATACTACATAAGATATACAAACTAAACTAAAAGATATACATAACTTAGACAAAATTTAGTAAGGTAATTGAAACGTATATATACAGTGAAAGGAACACTACTTAATTAGCTCGGCACACTGATACATTCGTATAGAAAAAATCTTAAGCAAACATAATATACACTAAGAGATCAAAAAAATTAAATTATAAAACGAATGGAAAATCGATTTCAAATAGGATATCCAGACCTAGGTCGTTTATCAGAATGCTCAATTTAGATATCGGTGATAACATGACACACGAAAAAGAACTTGTAATTGATAAAACAACTAAAATATACAAATGTTCTAAGATTTGTCCCATGGTCCATTGAGAGGTACTCGCTTTAGATATTCATGTGGAAATGGTTTAAAAACGTTAGAAGCGTTATTTCGCTTCGATTGGATCCAACCGCCACAGTTAGAACCTGCAATGCGGTCCAAGCCTTCAGGTGTTTTCGAAAGGTTTAAAATCGGCTCGATGTTATCGATACAAAATGCAGTTTCGCGTGCATAGTGTTGTTATCAATAGATTGATTTATCGATTTGTTTGTTCGGAAAGTGATTTTTATGTATCGTATAAATCGCCTTTTAATACGTTTTTTTAGTTTTATAAATTTATTTAAAGTAATCTATTCTGGTAAACACAAAAACATATTAAATAATACTTAAACTGACGGGCCTAGTGTGACAGTTAATTAGTGTGAGTGCACGTTAGTCTTAATTGCTAAACAGTGGTAGGTGAAGAAATAGAACACAAGAACAGAGTGTCTTCCCCTTAATAGAGCCTGTAAGTAGTGTTATTGGACACTTTCTTACGTCAAATATATTTTAGTAAATTAGGATACACTTTAGTTACTTATTAGACTGAATGCAAGATCGTAATGATTCATGATGTCTCAATGAAGAATAATAATACATAAACAATTGTAACTCGTAATACCACAGAGTAGATAACAAAACAAGACACATATTGAAGTGATATTTAGATTAAAATTGATATTTAGAATCAGTACCAAGCCCTTTTGAGGCCTGAGCCTCAGATTAATGAATCTGTTTTATGATCATTTGTCAATCTAATAGTCAAGTGATCAGTTTTGTCTGACACATGTAGAGTTTTGGGTCTAAGGCAAGCATCGTTCGAGCGATGCTAAATTCGCACATAGAAAGAAATCCATTGGTGCATAGCTGGGGATCGACCTCAGAAATGCGTTAAACATACCTTCCCGCAGTACGGTTGCCTGGTGAAGGGTTATGTAGGACTATATACCGACTAAAACCCCACGGCGCCACCATCAATCTCTTGGACACGGTAACAGCGTAGCCTTGGAAGCCGCTCAGTCGCTGAAATCACGATCCTCTATGGCCACGAATGATGTGGAATTGACCTTGGCAAAGCATGGCCCATTCACATCGGCCAATTCGTCCTGGTTTGTAAAGAGGCGAGAGGTCGGGTACAATGTTTGCAGCGATACGTCAGCATCCCTTCACGCTGAAGCCACTAGGCCAACATTGCTCAAACGCTGTTAAATTGTTATTTCTCCCTCTCTCTTTAATCGGCAGCTCATGTCTGAGCGTAGTGGTCAGCAACGAAGCATCTAAAGCGGACTATCTGCTTCCATCGGTTTCGGTCCAGCGCCTCCCTAATGACAATGTCACTCACTCCATCATCTTTATCACGTGATCACGTTAAATTGTTGTATAACAGTCGTGAAATCAAGTATTTATTCTACTATCATCAGTTACTATCTAAATCATATACGTTATACAATTTAAATAAATAATCACCAATTATAAATCTATTAGATTCCCGCCGTAAAATATTAAGCATTTAATTGTTCTGTATTTAATACGATGACATATGACATTATTTATTTGTGGACAGAGAAACAGACGCGTTCCGTAATTATACCAATTAATATCGTGTATCGGATTTGTATCGAACATCTGTCGCTCATAATTGTCGATATATTATTCATTGCGACCCATCACTAATCTATCTTGTCTTTTTCCTTGTATTTATATATATTTTTGGTAATTTACAGGTTAATTGAAAAACATTTCGCAATTTTTTTTTAACTTAATTTAACTTTAATAACTGGTAGGCTCCTATAAACACTAACATTGTTTTGCTCGGTTGTATGTCTAAGAATTCGGCTCTTTTCTTGAAGGACCCTAAGTCGAATTAGTTCGAAAATACTTCAAATGGATGCACATATTGTTGGTACGCGGCAACTGACTTAAAAATATCAGGAATCAGATACAGCAATCTGTTACTAAGTCTTTTAGCGGGTTTTTTTTTTAATTTCCTTTGATTAAATATTAGTGCATTTTCAAATATCTTCTCTTATAGAACGTAGAAAGACCATTACCCCACGGTACATTATCAGGCTTAATTTTATTTCTTTCGTTTCTTATTTAATTCGTAGTATGACGTAGCGAAAATAAACCATACGTCATTAATCTGACTAGATTTATTATTATTTTACCCATTTTAACTCGTTCTGACACGATGCAAACAAATGACATCTATTATTATTTTTTTAAATCTTATATTATTAAAGCCAGTATTTATTCTTTTTTCCAAGGAGAATGTATAGCTTTGTCACTATTTATTGAACCACATTAACACACAATATTTGTTTTTATTTGTTTATACATCGTTACCATAATTTACATAATTATACAAATATAAAAAAAAGTTATTAGGTTATATAAGTTATTAGGCAACAGGCGGCCTTATCGCTAGCAAGCGATTTCTTCCAGGCAGCCCTAATATAGGACAATAAAAAAAAGAAAGATATTTAATATATGTTCATATTTTCTTTTTAGTATTTTTCTTATTATTATATAGGTTAAGAAATGTGTAAATACTGTATATTTAATTGTTATGATTACTAATAAAAACAGTAAATATTAAAAATGTGTATCGTTCACAAGGCGTAGAAATATTCTCTTATAAATGAAATCCTATCACAGTGTTAAAAAGCTTGCCACAGTACAACGAGAAGCACAGTAATAATTTCACTTTGAACTGCACGTAAAAATTAATTAATAGTACAACGGAAGAGCCGACAATTTGATCTTCGCATTTTTCGAACAAATGTTTTCTAACATGGGATAAAACTGTATGGTATTCCACATGTATTTAAATTTTATACTAAACAGATTGATTTCTTAGGGTTTTAACATAAAGTTCAAATCTAGTAGTCGTTGCAATAACTATGCTGTCGTTACAAATACAGTCTCTGTTCGATGTGTCACTTCTGTGACTAATTAAACAAATATGTATTTATTTATTTTTTAACAGATTTTTGACAATCTTATAATTATTGGTTTAAAAAAAATTAGCAAAAACTGATATTATCATATATACGAAGAACCTTATGTTGTCACAAAGACAATCAACTAATAATTTATTGGATGAGGTGTGTGTGTGAATGTGTAAGTGTGCGTTTTTATGTTCTTTAAAATATCCATTTGATTTGCTTATCTTCTTCAAAAATACGTGTCTGGACGAAATATAGAATAAGTACATGTCATATATATTTTATGTTTAAGTAACCATAACTCTAAAGTGAAGTGAAGTTTCAACCCGACCGATGTTACTATTTAAAAATAAAAAATTGCATGACATGAAAAAGCATCGCGTGTCGGACACAACCTACGTGCCTTTAAACACAACTTTTGCAATACATGAATACATCAGATCTGTAATGAATAATGACCTTAATCGAATTAATAGTCAATACCGCAAAATAACTTTATCAGCGCAGACTCTATAAAACCATTGTACCATGTCCTAGGTCTAACGATGCGGCAACAATATCGGATTGGTTTAATTGGATTTATTTGCGGTTGTGAGTTGTTTTTCGGTCTGCGGCCGGCAATTGAAAGGGCAATACGATATATCTTTGACAACTAATTACCTGCCTATGAAAATAGTTTTGTGATATATTGCTTTGCTCCATTACTAATTAACGAATACAGATCAATTAAAAGAGGATAAAACAAGGAGTAAAGGGAACGGATGAATGAGTGAATGAATGGTGAGATCGGCTTCAGTAGGACATACCTGGATCAAATCCAGGAGGTACCCGACGATGTCGTGAAAGTGGATGAAGCGTATCAGGACCGTAATAAGAAATCCGTGGTCTCTGTCTACCTTTTCAGGAAGAAGGCGTGAATATATATTGTAATAAAGAAGTATTGTCTTTTGTTGACATAGCTTTTACACATTAAGAAAACACTTTTTAAACGGATTGAAGCTATGTATTATTATATACATAAATAAAGAAATTAAATTTTGTTTGTTTGTTTGGTTTTGTTAAGGAGTATGTGTGTGTCAAATATATCCATTTTGACTGAAGTCTCTTTTCGTCACTGCAGTCAATATAATTTCACAGAAAGACGCGGAAGAGTACTTTTCTGTATTTGACTGATTATTTAGGGTATTTCAAAATTTATAAGGTATATTTAATTATATTTTCGTGTTTTTTGATTTATTTTAACAACGAATCTTCATTTTTTTTTCAGAACCACGCTACGAAACTGCATATGCATGCGAGGGGAAGACGTTAAAAATAGGGTGTGGCGAGGGTTCTGTGATCCACCTCATACGAGCAAATTATGGACGCTTCTCGATTACCATCTGCAATGACCATGGCAACACTGATTGGAGTGTCAACTGCATGTCAACGAGGAGTTTACGGGTCTTACATAGCAGGTAGCAAACAAACAAATATTACAGAAAATAAGACAAATGTATCCTACACACCTATTCTAAAACAGTTTCACAGATTATATGCAAACTTCAAATAGTAACCACCAACAAAATCTACTTTTAAAATTGACTGTGTTTATAGCAACACTAAGTCCTTTGAATTGATTTTTTTCATTTGACACATTCATGTAGTTTTCCTTTTCCAACAAATATTTGTGTTTCTTGAGGTCGGTCGCCAAACTCCAAAAAAGTACATTATTTTTTTCCATTTTTTGTCATCGTTTCTTAAAGTAGGACGAATGGAAAACATATATGATGGAGTTGAGTAGTTTATGTATCCATTTTGAAAGATCGATACACGATTTAAATAGCTTCGCTCGAAAAAAAATCCAAACATAGCCAATTTTTGACACTTTAAATTCATTTTATTCGAAAATGTATATAGAACACGATTTTGATCCATTTCAGAAAAAAAATGATACCTTATTTTATTGTTTTACATAACTAATTGTTATTACGGGCCGGCGCCTCAGTGCTCCAGCACTCCACTTCGCACCGCAGTCCACCCCGAGACACTGATACAGCAATTCGTGCAGGATAGGGCCTTAACTTGCTTTTGTTTTTGGAATTTTAACCTACAATATCCAAGAATTAGTCGAAATTGAAACAAGACGACACTCTGATAGATGCCATCAACGACAATCAATAATGATACAAAATTGTTGCCATTTGAAAAAAATTGTACTAATATTTTTCAAGGTAATTTTATTTTCATTAAATTGGCGAAACAATAATACTTTCGGTACCTTGTTGGGTCCTAAATTAAATAAATAATTGGTAAGAAAAACAAATGATAACTTTTTTAGCGACTAGTTTTTTTTGTAACTGTTGTGGTCTGGCAGAATGCCCAATGCTGTGGAACACGTCTGCTCCTTATTCCTTTGCTTCTTATTCCTTTTTTTCCTTCTATTTTTTTTTTGTTATTATTCCTTTTCATTTATTTTTTATTAATACTTCGTTGCATTATAATATAAAAGTAAACATAAATAAATTAAAAGGATGGCAACTGGCGGCCTTATCGCTTTCGAGCGATCTCTTCCAGGCAACCACTGTCAGAAGAGAAACACCTTTGATTTTTTATTATTATTTTGTGTGTGTTTCGTTAGTAATAAATGTTAAGTCTGTCAGTTTTAAACATATGCTCCCTCCTATTTTAGTCCATTCCGTCCTGGGTTAGCTTGCTCCATCTCTATCTGATGGATAGTAGTTCCAAGATTAGCATTAATTAAAAAGTCTGGACATTGAGTAGATACTGGCGCGTTGTGTTTAACTGTCATTGGTCAACGAATAGAATTCCCTTTGTTCAACACAATGAACGTTTTAACTTTCGCTCAAAACGCGTCGTGTACGAAAACAATGAAAACGACCATAATGTTGAATTAATTAGTATTAATCGTAAACCATAAAGTGAACTGATTATAATTAGGTAGCAATTGTTTTCGACGTTTGTAATATTAATAAAGATTAAATGAGCGTACAAATAACTTATATAAAATATTAGCTGTGGTTGTGGTTTGAAACAAATAATTATAAAGCCGACAGCTAAACTGTTTAGAATTTGGATATTTGTTGGCAAACTACTGACAACGTTGTCCTGTATTAACTATCAATATTGAGTTCGAATTGGTATCTTATTGAAGTTCTTTATCGGCGTTGGAAATAAATTTACCGTCACATTTTTCCGTTACGTGCCATCTTTTTCTTGTCCCTACCGCAATTCGAAGAGTACTTTCTCCAGCGGCGTAGGGATAGCATGTCGTTTAACAATGATAGTAATAATTCTATTACAATTAATGAAATTCTCTAATAATCTTAGCAGTAAGAAGGTAAAATGAAATAATTGTATTATTTGTATTTATGTCTATGATAATAAAATCCTTTTGTTAAACTTTATCTAATTATCTTTATTTAACAAATTTCTGTAAAGTTGCATATAGTAGATCATTTTTCAAAAAATAAGTCATCAAGAACTTTCACTTTTTACGTGTGTACACTAGTACATGCACACATTTTTTTCACTTATTTCAATCCACGCCACTAATTTATCCCCTTACAGAAACTAATTAAGTTATTAATATTTTCAGATGTAGTATGCATCAAAACTGTAGCATACTGGCCAGCACTAATATGTTCGGTGATCCTTGTCCGAACACATTGAAGTACTTAGAGGCTCACTATCAATGCGTACCAGGTATATTTTTTAATACTGTTATTATAACATTTTTATAGACTAGAAGTCCAACGGGTAGGACATGATTTTAAATGCCTTACTGTCAAATGGTTGCGATTTCTCTTATCTGTGAATAGATATAGAGATGTGGAGTCTCAGCATCTTCTACCGCGTTTACCATGGAGAGTTTTCAGAGGAGTTGTTCGAATTAATACATGCTGGTGAGTTTCGTCATCGGACGTCGAGACAGAAACACGTCGTTTTTACACAACTGAGGGTTTTTTAAGCGTACCGCCACTATATGGAACCATCTACTCACTGATGTATTTCCGAACCAATTCAGGTCCTTCAAGAACCAATTCTTAAAATGCCGGCAACGCATTTCGAGCCCTCTGACATAGAGTGTCCATGGGCGGTATCACTTAACATCAGATTAGTCTACCCCTTGTTCTATAAAAAAGAACATAGTATTTAATATAAGAATATTTCCCTGTATTTATTTAATGTATGTATTAAAAACACAATTATATGGTAGCTAGCAGAAGTCCCCCCACTAGGGACAACCCCGTGGAACAAATACAAAACAGCTATGATTTTTATATAACTACTAGCTGACCCGGCAAACGTCGTTTTGCTATGTATATTATTTCCAGGAAACATTTTTTTAGTTCAAATAACCTATCTACTATAATAAAAATAGGGGTTGATCGTAAAGAGGTGTATCATATATGCTGTAGCATGAAAAATTTTTAAAAAAAAAATCGGGGGGGTAACCCTTATCACTTAGGTGTTTGAAATATAGATAGTAGCCGATTCTCAGACTTACTGAATATGCATTTAAAAAAATCATAAGTATCGGTCAAGCCGTTTCGGAGGAGTATGGGAACGAACATTGTGACACGAGAATTATATAAATAAAACTAACAAAAAATTGTATCTTATTTAAAATACAGGCAAAAGCGTTTACGACGACATTGTTTAGAACAACATACAGGGTATATTGACCAAAATCAAAGTTCAAAAATCTTCTATATAAATTTCAGCATCAACAACAAGTACCACCAGCCGCCCGTCACCACCTTGGCTTATCACGTCACAGCCAACAGTATGGAGATCCACCGCACCCCCGATCCTCAAGAACCCAGTTCTAACCCAACAAGAGAAGAAGAAACCCACTGTAATCACACCACCGACTTTCAGACCTCATATTACATTACCACCTGAAATACAATTAGGAAATATTGGGACAAAGGTATGATGCCAAATCTTAAAAAGAGCCTAAAAGTTTATTTATTTGGAAACAAAAAAGAAGAAAAATACTTTTCCTTTTTCATGTGGCCCTTTCGTAGTGTACATATGTTATATTTGTTTCGTCAATTCTTTGTCTAAGTAATTGTATATTTTATGTAGTTTTACACTTGTGCTCACTTTTATTTACTTTTCATTAATTTATTTGATTTTTTCCTTACTGTAGTTGCCTGGAAGATGTCGAAAGCTATAAGGCCGCTCGTTACCTTCGTTATTTAATTGTATTGACTGTATTCCTAGCAACTAAGTGTACATACAGTTTCATAAATAAAATAATTATACACAAACATGACTGAAATATAATATAACAATGAAAAATAGAACTAGGGCTTAATGTTGTATATAGAAGATATAGAATACAATTGAAATAAGTATAGCAATGTCAATGACCTCTATCTGTCAAATGTCACTTGAAAATAACACTTCTAAAAGTTTCCGTAACGACGTTGTAGAATTCTTTATTTTTATAATTTGGAAAGAGGTTTAGGTACTTAAATATATTAAAAAAAGTGTGTGTAATAATTATGTACACGCGTTAGAAGTTATACTTCTTTGGCGTAACAAGATAAAAATCTTTAACAAAAAAATATTCTACGTTTGTAGCAAAAATGACAGTAACAATAAAAACTAAATGTTGACTAGTTTTTTCTAGTTTGAAGTTAGCTAAAAACTAACACCCTAAAGGTGTTAGTTTTTGTGATGGTGTGCGTGCGCATTGTAAAAATTTACTCATCATTTTTCCCTAACGCGCCAAAAAAAGTATAACTTCAAAAAGTTGTTACTTATAATATGTGACGTCACAATATGAAGAGTCCATCCTGTTCCTATTTTAATCGCATTGTTGAATAACCATACAAAGTTTGACACCTACATATATGTCGAATCTGTAAAAATTATTTACCGTGAAGACTGCGTTAACTCATACAAATACTAAATATTTACTAACGTAATAAAATCCCACAACAAGCAAACACGTATTTTGTTAAATTGTATGAACTAAATGCTAATTTATTTATTAAAAGAGTTAAAAAAATCACTTAATATTTCAGAAAACAACACCAAGGCAACAAGACTCTTCATCGGAGAAGGAACTACCTCAGGTTCCATTAGATAATGTACCAGTCATAAAGGAAGAGATGCCAAAACCACAAGAGACACCCAAGATTGTAAATCCCAAGGATAGGGAAGAAGAACACGGTAAAGATGTTTATATGATATTCTTATATATTTTATTCTTCGTTGTATGTACGTAAATTAAACAATCATGGTATCTGGTATTCAGTGTTAAATTACTTAATTCATATGTTGACAACACGATAACAAGTTTATGTCATATCATTTATTTCAATTACGCCTATGACAAACTTTTGAAAGTCAAAATCACAAGTTAAAAATATTAATTAATAATTACTTCTAAAAGGTAGTGTTATATGGAAAAGAATGGGCAAGAAACTCCATACTTACTTTTAAAATACTTTTTCATACCATACCAGGAGCTTAACAACTTATTAAATTATTCTGAGATACATGGTGTCCACGTATTTACAAATATCGTAACTATAGATTTAACAATGACATACAATCAAACAGCCAAAAAATATTGACCAATCTCTTCTCAAAAATTATACTAATTTTATTACTTATGATTACAGTGGCAGTGACAGATGACATTCCACAATGGGTGCCAAAAGACGAGGATGCTGAAGCAACTCCATCACTACACAGTCCACCGAAAGAAAATCGACCTAATGAAGATGATTACGATAAAGTCTTTTGTAAGTTACCTTGCGAAAATAGACACGAATTAATTAAACTAACATACTACATACGCACAGGCCCTAATTAATGATGTAAGTGGGTGCCTGGTAGATGGTACTGGTGACTCCAGAGCTGGTGTTTTCTACGCTCAACGAATAAGTATGACTTAATAATAAGTAAGACTTAATGCCAGCATCAAAGGAACACTGCCACAACTTTTTTATACATATTTAATTATTTTTATTACTAAGTAGGTTCAGAGTATTGTAAATATTGTATTGAATACAAGAGCAATAATATTACATAACTTTCGTATGCTTATCATCAATCGTGGCCAGCGACACATACATGTTCATATAGTTTTTGAGTTAATACGTTCCAAATCATATCTTAATTCCATTGTAATATTTCAGCTACAAGTGCGACACCAGCTCTGGGACGCAGGTCGTATTGTCCTCAAGTTACAGCACGCGGCTTGCATTGGAACTGGACTCTGGCTGGCACTTATGCTGTTCAACCCTGTCCAGGTGGCGCCACTGGGTTGGCTAGGTGGAAGTATGTACTCTATATCTTTATTAATTTAATTTGAAGAAAAATAAAAACATAGTATCTGTATGAATGATTTACCTATACGGCTCTTGTACTGCTGAATCTATATTTAATTTATTATAAGTTCAATTCGTTTTTAAATGGGTTTACTACGTCTACTAGCGACACCTACAATATGTGCTTACAAATCGTTGCGATAACGCAGCAAAGTTATTCCGGCCTCTAGTCAGTGGTTAGACTGGTTGAAGATTATTCCCTTGGGTTGTAGGATCTATACACATTTCTTCCTCCACAATTGTATTAATGTTTTTTGTACTTTCGTTTTGTTAGATTTGACAAATCTTATTGTTGAAGATTGTAATTGTTTAGATGATTTATCGTAACGTACAAGTATTTAAGAACCTTTTGTGTATACACTTTAAAACAATACTCATCAGTCATAAGTCGTAAGAATTACAGCAGACGATCTTAATGAAATACCGAACAAATCCAATTATTGATGCTGCAATGAAAGATTATGCATTACTTGAATTTCCGTTAAGTTTCAAATGGGTCAAAATTCCACTTACTTTTAATATTGCGTTACTACACTTGCGTCGCCCTACTGGGTACTACACAAGTATTTTGGGGGCTTGTTATATTACTTGGTCCAGCAATTAATACTCTATATACTTCCAGGTGTACATTAACAGCCCACCAACATGTAGAAGAAGAACGTCCAAGACGAAGGAGTTCTGGGTTGCAGTCTGGGGAGAACTACCACGACTTAGGTCTAGACCAGCCCACTGAGAGGCAGCTGCAATTGATCAGGCGACTTGGTTCTGAAGCTTTGCTTAAAGGTAATAATTTCTTTAAAGTTTAGTTTCTGGATTTCAATATCAATATGAACACTAGCTTTATCAAATGTAAAAAATTGTATTCAAGAACCCAACAAATTATACAATTAATTGTATTTAAAATTATTAATATGGCGTTCCTTAGATTAAATGAATTTGTTAAATCAATACCAGGTTATAAATATATAGATGAACAAAAATATTGTAGTATAAGTAGGAGAAAATTAAAAAAAATACTACTACAAAGTATTATATGGAGACGAATAAGTGTGATTAATCTTCAAGTCGTAGAGCAGTATTGGCCTAGTGGCTTCAGCATGCGACTCTCAGTCCTGAGGTAGTAGGTTCGATCCCCGGCAGTGCACCAATGGACTTTCTTTCTATGTGCGCATTTAACATTAGCTCGAACGGTGAACGAAAACTTCGTGAGGAAACCGGCTTGCCTTAGACCCAAAAAGTCGATGGCGTGCATCAGGTACAGAAGGCTGATCACCTATTAGTTTAACAAATGATCGTGAAATAGATACAGAAATCTGACGCCAAGACCTAAAAAGGTTGTAGCTATTGTTTATCGCTATTGATTGATTTATTTTATTTTTTAAACTTCAGGTCGTGGCGGTGATACCCCGGAGCATCTGATAGATTACCGCGGCAGCGTGTCCTTACCTGATGCACAGGCTTCCAAAGACAATCCGTCGAATGGTGACTATGTATACTGTAAGTGTAACGCAAATAAACCGGATAAGTTATTTTTTTAAAGTCCCATTCATCCAAAATGTTTAAAGAAAAATATACAATATACATTAGTATTGTTATTGTAAAGCCAGAAAACATTTCTAAGCTGTCATAAAGACTAGTGTCGTGAAATTGACAAGGTCCAAGAAACTGAAAAACTTTCTATGAAACATCCAATCCACTAGGTCATATTTTTCATAATGCCACCACGATAAAACAAGTATTATCAACATCTGATACCTCTAAAACATAACATTTTCTTAACTTACAGCAGATACAATGCCAGAATGGCATGGTGCGTCACCAGATTTAAGCGAGTGTCGGTCGGTGTGGCTTAATAGCTTAGAAGCGAGGGTTCGGGAAGGAGAATCACTCCTTAGCATCAGCAATGATCTCGCGCAGGTAATGCACTATTTATATGACTGCGAGAAATAAATTCAAAGTTTACTGATTTAATTGTATTACTAATTACTATTTCTCAATCATACATTATGAACTTTAAATATAAAAAAACTATCACATCCTCACGCTCACTCACTCCGATGGCTCTGCGACCCAAATAGTGTCTTGGCCTCTGAAATAAGAAACTGAATGCTGTCGAGGGCCGGATGAAGGGCAGGGCAACTGGGGCTACTGCCCCGGCACCTCCACAGCAGAGACTTCAGAAAAAAATGTTTTAAACTCCGACTAGTAAACATTTGATTGAACATTCTTTGGAAATGTTTTATATGTTTATTAAATACTAAAACAATCTACTTGGTTCCACAACACATTATTGATTGAAAAACTCGATTTTCTGGAACTGAAAAAAAAACTGGAAAATAATTTGGGGCCCATCTATATGCGCCCGTCTTAAAAGATTCGTATACGTTTAACAAGATATTTATTTTAAATACAGGCGAAAAGGAAATCACAATTTCTTCACCAACAATCTTACGATTTATTCTTGATGATTCAGGTGACTTCCTCAAAAACGCTGTACGGCGGTGACATGATGACCACCACAAGCATCATGAAAAAACTGGCTCAACGAATGTCCCAGAATGTGCAGACATTTTCCGATGCGAGGCAGAAAGAAGCATTGGTCACTGATATGTTGCTGGGTGTTATTAAAACAGGTAATTGATGAGACTAATGTCCAAACGCATAAAATAGCATTTACAAATATAATTTTTGTGTCTTTGTATATATCTGTGCACCTTTCCTTTTTTTTACTAACGTTGTTCATTAAAATTATCTACGAATCTGAATCGAAAAAATATAAATCTAGATTTAGAGAACGCTCCCTGCGTTCAAGTATTACGTAAGGAATTTATTTGGGGGGGGGGGGGGGGGGTATAAAGAGTCACTGGGGGTGGTCACGAAACGTTTTACTATTGGATACAGAAAACGTTACGGTGCGTTTCATGGGGGAGGGCCAAGAATCTCCAAAAATTGCGTGACGTAATACTTGATAGCTCCCTTATGCAGAGTTGAGTAATTTTAGAGATTTACTAAAATAACGATGTAATAACAATAATGCTTGTGAAGGTTAAATTAATTTACCAATAAAGTTGTATTGTTGACCTGGTTATTGTCGTTCTTTCTCAGGTTCAAATCTTCTAGAAGAAAGCCAACGGGCTTCATGGACCGATCTCAGCATGGATGCGCAGAATAGAGTTGCTAGTGCATTGCTTACTCAACTCGAAGAAAACGCATTTTTGTTAGCCGATGCTGTTACCAAGGAGAAAACTATATTACAGATTGTTAAGAATATATGTACGTAGAACATTTGGTATTTTTAATAAAATCGCATTATTTAAGATTTAGTAAACCACTCATTCTACCAATCAGAAGAAGCTCTGAGTAGTATATTAATGGGTACCCATAAATATATACATTAAGTTTTCTGAACTATTCTATTAGAACTTCCTGACAATCATTTGTGTTAATGAAGAATGTATCAAGTGCCTGATTTGTTATATAGTAAAATTAAACTTTTCTTTAATAACCTTTTTTCAGGTCTCTCAGTGCGAGTGTTGGAAGTGAAGAATGTTGAAGATGAGACATTCCCATCAACTATCGCTCAGGAACAGTGGAAGGCCTCTGAGGACACCATCACCATACCTAAAGCTGCTTTGCTGGGTAGGTTCATTATGGTACTATTTATATGCCAGCTGCAAGATAAAATTCTATTCGTAAATAGTTGATATATTTGCCAAATCCTTTGGCGTGTATTGATTATGTCAAGCAGCACACCTGCACAAAGACAGTCTCTGCCCAAAGACCTCATTTAACATTGCGATCTATTAAAACTAATTAAAATGGTACTTAATATAAGAAAGTGTTAAACGTAACTAACAGACTTTATTAAGGGGCAGACACTCTGTCTTGTGTACTCTTATTATCCACTTGCCGCTGTTTTGCACTGAAGACTTACGTGCACTAGACGTTACGTTAAAAACTTACGATTAAAATCCTCCTTTCAGAAAACCACCAAGTCGACCTCGTGCGCATTGTATTCTTTGCATTCGACCGTCTAGAAGAAATACTGCCCCCTACTTTTGGAAAGTCCCCACAATTCGCTGCATACACTTCCGACCCGTCTTCGTCAGTCAGCATCAACTCTGAGAAGGAGAAGAAAAATGTTACGCGGGTACTAAATTCGAAAGTAAGTGTAATATTATTTTTTGATTGTAAATTAAATGTGTCTTACAATTATGATTGTCATCTTCAGATGTCCCATTATTGCTAAAGGTTAGCTGTCAACAGCTTCAATTGCTGCGTTCTTTTCGATTTCATTGTTAACTACAAGATAATATAGCTCAGTAGTTCCCGTTGCCTTCTGCGTCATACATTGAAACCTCTGAAATAAAACACTTCTTTTACCGGATTGAAGCTATGTATTATTATAAACTTATAATTATTTTACATAATTATACATTTAAATTTTATGTACAATAATTAAAAGTTATATAATAATACATAGCTTCAATCCGGTAAAAGAAGTGTTTTCTTTCAATGTGTAAAAGCTATGTTAACAAAAGACAATACTATTGAAACCTCATCCTATTTGTTTTGTGAAAAAACATTTTTTTTGTCATTAATAATTTTGCATCTAGATAAATGGTTGGATTTATTTTTATCAGTGTTGGTCTAAGACATGTTTACGTCAGTGACATTGCCATAGACTAAACAGTTTCGTCCATCTTGTCATTCTTAAATAAATAATATTATTCTGATTTCAATCAACAAACAACAACGAATGATACAACAAAACCAAGAAAATAATTTCGAAAATTGTCACCTTTGTCAGTCTCAATTACTAACATTAAGTTACTTTTTTACCAATTCCAGGTGATATCAGCCAGTTTGGGCAACGGACGTCACATTCAGCTGTCTCAAATGGTCCGACTTACGATGAAACACTTGAAGACTGAAAACGTCACGAACCCCGCTTGCGTCTTCTGGGACTATACTTTGCAGTGAGTTAATTGATTATTGTATAGACACTTAAATACTTACTAGTATAGAGACAATACACGGTATGCACGTGATAGTAAAGCATAAATTATTTAAATTTAACAGAATGTAAGAGTGTTTTGTATTCATTAAATCTTTTAATTGAGAGTTTAAAAAATCGACTTGATTGATTAAGAATCATAATTATTTACGATGACGAAATCGATTGATGTTAATAATTTATTTATTTACAGAAATATATACATTATCCTTACAGATAATGCTAATACGATAATCTCGAGAAAAAATATAATAAAGTATATAATATTAAACACATAATATAAACAATATCGTTACTATGAGTTCGCTCTCCGAACATATAAGTTTGTCGATAGTGTCGTAGACAGCGTTCAGTAGGCACAACGTCTTCGATTTGGGAATCTGTACAACAGACTGGTTCTGGCTCATGGTATACGTTGCTATATATAAATAATGACCTGTGTTTTAGTGGCTGGTCACCAGAAGGCTGCGAAGTGGAATGGTCGAACTTAACACATACAGGGTGTGCTTGTTCGCATCTTACCAACTTCGCCATACTCATGGACGTACATGGTGTTTCGATTGGCGCAAAACATGTGATGGCCTTACGTCTCTTGACGCTGATTGGTTGTGCGATATCAGCTGTCGCTTTGTTGGCGGCCATCGTTGTTTTCCAGTGTTTTAGGAATATGAAGGTATTTGTTATTTATATTTTAAATTATCCATAAAGAATAAAATATAAACATATTTACTTAGAAAAATTAATAAATTAGATAAGGTAATCAAGAAGTGCAAAACTACATAAGAAATAAAATTACTAGACATAACTAACTGAACAAATCAAAACAATCAAAACATGTTAACAGTGAAAGAACTCAAAAAAGGATACACCAAGAGAAAAAGTGCACATGAATCACGATAATTTCAGATACGAATGTTAGGTATACGATGTGGACAGGTAATGCTTGTACAGATTTAAAGGAAGATAAAGAAGAGACCGGATATGGACGGGAAATTAGTTCCAAATGAATTGCTTAAGTAACTCATGACTACATTTATAAAATCTTCAGCTGTTACATGCGCCACACAATCTTTAGTTAACATTGTTGGGACATTAACAATGAAACATTGTACTAGAAATTCAAATATTTCTTCATACAGTAGTGAGACCCATAGATATATAATTGCTGGTTTTCTTAATGTTTTTGTTCCAGTCGGATCGTGTACTAATACACAAGAACCTGTGTATATGTTTGTTGATCGCTGAAGTGGTATTCATGTGCGGAATAGATCAAACGCAGGATAGAATTCTTTGCGGTGTTATCGCGGGGTTGCTGCACTATTTCTTCTTAGCTGCTTTTGCCTGGATGTTCCTTGAAGGTACGTTAATTATTATATAAGGAATTAACAAACATTTTGAAGTTATACTTAGTTAGGGAAAAAATATGAGAGTAAATGTAAAAAAACTCGACACTCTTAAGTTAGCTTTAGTCAACATTTTATTTCGTGATATTTAAATAAACTTTATTTAACTAGTTATTGCGTGATACTTTCAATGTATTAAATAGCTTTTTTCTATTGTTAGTGTCGTTTTTTCTACAAACGTAGAACAAGGCGAAAGATAAAAAGATTTTTATCTTGTTACGCCAAAGAAGTATAACATCTAATTCTAAAGTAAATAATTACTTCTAAAGTATAATTTCTATTATTATTATTCTGATTCAACTTTAAGCACGGATTTAAAAATATTATTAATTATTTTTAACCTTATATCGAGATGGTATAAATAGCTTTGTACGAGTTTATCCGTATTTATCATCCTTTTGGCTTGAGAGATTTTGGGCGCTTACTCACTGTTTTTAGGTAAATCAAACATTTACAAATGTTACAATCAGTGCTTTAATTTTACGCCAAATGATGTACTATATATATATATATTATATAAGTTTATAAATTAATATAAAAACATATTTTCATTTAGGTTTCCACCTATACGCGATGCTGGTAGAAGTATTCGAGCCAGAGCGAGCACGTGCTCGATGGTACTGCGTAGGCGGGTATTTGGTACCCGCTCTCGTTGTACTGGCTTCGGTCGCCGCATACCCACCTGGATATGGCACATCCACACACTGCTGGTTGTCCACGGACAGATACTTTATTTTTAGCTTCGTTGGACCAGTCGCTTTGGTGCTTGCTGTAAGTAGTATTTATGGCATATAATAATTGTTAACACTTAATACTGTTGTTTTTTAAAGTAAAAGGAGGCAAACGGGCAGGAGGCTCACCTGATGTTAAGTGATACCGCCGCCCATGGACACTTACATTGGCAGAAGGCTCGCAAATGAGTTGCCGGAAATCTAATATTAATTTAAAACAAAAAAGATATGTGTTTCTATCTAAGTCCTCTGTTTTAAATCTCACAAAACGCTTGAAAATTATTCTAGCCGATTTGAATTTTGATTCTGCATAGATTCTACTACTACATATTTTGACATCAATCTCCGGTTCAAAAAACTTACACAGACACTGCGCACGCTTATAACAATAACAACTCTGAGCCACAGTCTCAACTACAGGATGTCTTTTACGCACACACCCATTGAAGTACTGGTTACAGCTGAACCTTACAAACATTGTGTAAAACAAAAAAAACTTGGCTATTAAAATGAGTGGCGGAGAGTTTAATGCCAGTTCTTCTCTTCCGTTCTAACTTCTACGTCCTTAAGTTGAGAACAGTTGGCAGTAAATATAAAATTAGAAGGATGTCATATATATTTCTTGTTTGACATTCATAAGTGTACATGGTGTTACCTATGTGAATAAATGATTTTGACTTTGACTTCACACACTCATACATTCACGCATACTTAAGGTCTAACACGACTAAGATTACTTTTTTAAAATTATGTTAAACATTCACCACAGAATAATTGTAATCTAGTGTGGGACTACTGTTAGATCAATTTTGTCACAACCATTTTTGTATTTCTGTCATGAATTTTATTATTATGTTCCTTGCTTACTGATATACTTTTTCTATTTTTTAGTTATAAGTTATATTTTAGTTAAAGTTTGTAAGCTTATATAGTATATTGTGTATTAAGAGTTCTTCTCATGTAAGTGAATGTTAGAATATTCTCAATGAGAAATAATCTTAACGTTAATTAAGTTAAGGTTTAAAAAATTATAGAAAATAAATAACTAAATATTAAATTTTACTTTCTAGGCAAACTGGATCTGTCTCAGCATGGTCATTTACATGATGTGTCATCATTCTACAGTCTCAATCAAAGCTAAAGAAAATTCAAAGTTGTATAAAATAAGGTCAGTTTGAAAGTACGCTTTTAACTAATTTCATTGTACGTGCAATTAGATTTTCAACTCGTTTTAGTTGACTTTCTCTAATTATAATTATTTTAATTTCAGAGTGTGGCTGAATAGTTCAGTAGTGCTAGCTTTTCTGCTGGGCTTGACCTGGACGTTCGGTCTACTGTACATCAATGAGCAGACTGTGGGCGTAGCGTACGCTTTTACAATACTCAATTCACTACAAGGACTTTTCATATTCATCTTCCATTGCTTGCAGAATGAAATCGTAAGTTATAAAATACTATTATAGTTGTTCTTGTATAAATAGCCACTCTATTACTCTGAAGTAATATTTTAACGTAATCGGATCAGGGGGTTTAGACAAGATGCCTTAACAGTAGTGTATGTAGAAAGTCGAAAAGTAAATTTGTTTGAAACTTTGTCGACACGAACTGTCATTTTCATATTCATTTTCATTTCAATTCAGTTTTCGACTTTCTACATACACTACTGTTAAGTCATCTTGACTAAACCCCCTGATACAATTACTTTTTTTCACACAGTTTAAAATTGTTAAAATATTTTCTGATAAATACCTGTGAATTTTTATCTCTTATTAATCTCGCGCCACAATAGCATACCGTAAATTTTCAGTTCCAAAAGGAGTGCGGTCGCCTCGTTCGACGTCACCCGTGGTTATCTTGCTGCCTTCACTTTACTCAGCCTCTGGCCCATAACGCTCCCACTGCATCTTCATCAAACCACGTCGAGACAAGACAGGGTTCCGTTAAGAGCAGACGATATCATCAGAGCACTGCCCCTGATAGTGAAGACGTCGTAGATCCTAGGGATGTTACGGTAAGGATTTCACAGTTTTCATTGATTTGATTATATTTAATTAAAAATGCATTGGTATGTATTCATTTGCGGGAAATGTGGGATTGTATTTTTGTGTAATGATTTTTATTATTTGGGCGACTTTAAAACAATCAGAGTTCAATGGATTATGTCATAAGGTCAAAGTTATATTACATCGAAAGAATACATGTACTAATCTACTCAAACACAATCATCTCCACAACAGAGCACAGCGAGCACTTCCGTTTCGGCGTCCACCACAAATAATCTCGTCATCAACAACCTTAACGTTGTCGTCAATAACAACAATCACAACAACAACAATGTCATAAACAACGCCTCCGTTGCGTCTCTGGCAGCCGCCGCGGCCGCCCACAGCTACCATTCCCATAGAAACCGTAGGAACTCTCAAGAGAACCAGAATTTTGGTCCTTCGAGTAATTTCGGCCCCACTCTCAACGCCACGGCGTCCAATTTCGCTCACAACATTCCCGAAAGAGAGCCCCCCGCCCCGATGTCCCACCTGCGAGGCCCGATCCACGCCGGCAGCGCCCGATACCCGCCGGGGTACAGACAAAACGTCCAACAAGGTTCGTACGCACTGTTCAAAGAGATAGGATTTTTCTAAAGAACCACCCTTACACCACTCCGGCTTATCGGCTGAAAACTAATGGCCTAAGACAGCTCAATTTGTGTTTCGTTAATAATGTGTTCCGCTGAGTAACTAACACTTCTAGGCGCAGACCACGGTAAGTTTAATTTTATTATCTTTCATGTCACTAACAAACTAACGCTTTTCTGAATACTAACGACTAAGGGTCTAACATTTCAGTGGTGTGGTGGTCGATCTCGCATCGCCTGATCCGATTTCTAAATCGAAAGAATCCTATCTCTAAACATTGCGTATGGTCCTTCTTCACTAAACGTACGCTCCTCTCAAACCTTACACGATAAGTAGTCATAGCATATATGTAATAAGTATGTATTTATGTATTTCTAAATATAAAACAGAGTTACAACTTGCAACCGGATTCAAGATGGAATATACGTCCGACCGCGCCAATATACGTCCCGGGCGACGATATAAGAAACGCTAGGACTCCAACGCCTCAAAATATACCTCATAGCTCGTCCCACTCTCAGAGTATAGCGTCGATGCATAGCTACAGAAATAATATCGAAGTTCCCAACGATTACCAGAACCTTCGTTCCCGTTCGCCATCTTGTTATTCGAACAAAATGGTGGCGTCCACTGGCACGAACGACTGGGCTTTAATGGCGAATGCGGGAGGCAATGTTTGGAAGGTGAGGGAGGGCCTAGCACTCGTAGAGTGAGATGATTCGCCTTGGTAAGATCTCGAACATCCAGATTTCACTTTTGGAGTGTTGAATAGTTTCTATTCAAAAAGGATATCCCAAATGGGCATTTCATAATGACGTGCTCGTTGTAATGTTACGTTTACCTTATATATACATATGTAATTTCCAGGATATTTCTATTGGTGGGGGAAATAACGAGATCTTACTCAAGTATTTGCATGAGCTAACTTAGCGTGGTTGCATGACTTCACTCGGCACATGTAAATAGCCCATCCCACCTCCTTCAGCTACCAACTATCACAAACCATTATATCTTAGTAACAACACGATGCGTTCGTATGTACAACTAGTCTACCATATGATTGTAAATGTACTGGAATAAGATATCTCATTACTTAAGTTCTACTAAATTGTTAATGTTTATAACCGAATTCAATCTTTAATTTTAATTTAGATTCACATGTAAAACGTGAATGTGGTTAAAGTACCTCTGTTATAATCACCATTCATTTGTGATATGTTTATTTGAGTATTCATTCAATGTTGTATTAAAATTAGGGATGCATCGATACGCCTTTTGGCGATGCCGATACTTTTATAGGATTATCTTCGATACTGATAATAAGGCTTATTGAATTTAAATTAAATTAAGGTAAAATATATCAAGTTTGGTTTATCGAGTAATAAATAAATTAAAATAACTGTTAATAATTAAAATTAACATTGATCAGATTTTTGGTTAATTTATTTAATTTGGTTACGAAAAAATACTACGCGCGATAGCAGTTAAAAGCCAACTGAAGTGCCTAGCGAAATGGAATACGCGGGGACAATGGGGGTGAGAGACAACAAACTGAATAAAACCCGGTAAACCCAAAGTATCATCCCGGATGCATCCCTAATTAAAATGTTATATAAGATTCTGGTTTTTTCACACAGTTTTAGTAAAAAGCTTTTGTTTATACACAGTAATAATTAATCTCTAGACGGCAACAAAGTATCGCTTTACTTACCTAGCTAATCAAAATTTTACCAGCATGTTCTTCAGTAAGTGCGGAACACAGTGAAATACAAATGTAATGTTTTTCAATTAATTGAGCTGTCTCCATCACCCAGAAATAAATCGAAAGTTTGAGAAAGACGCTAATATTTAATGAGTCCGTCATGAGTTTTAACATTATCTATAATACTGATAACTGTATATTATTAGTTATAACAATAGATGTCATATATACTGATACGAGAACATTTTATAGCGTACATAATGCGTACTGTATGTAATATACAGTATGTATTATAATTTATTTTAATCATATTAAATTTATCGTTATATTTGCAGAACACTTCTTCTAAACACCATCCGGGAAACTCTTCAACGTTACCTCATCATGACACGCTCTCTCGGCAACTTCAACAGAATCACATTCACAGCCCCTATGTCGAATGTGACGTTACGATGCCCCCTGGATCCCCCCGACATGCCGTCAAGGACGAAGAGTCCCCCCTTCATTATCCCCAAGGATATCAAACTACGCGAAGCTACAACCACGATTTTCGGAACCCCCACGTGTTTATGTCCCAACACTCACCCGGCAGCCAAGAGATGATCTTCAGAAAACACTACAAGGACGAGAATCGTCGCAAGCATCACCACCACCACGGAAGCCAAAACGTCAATCACACCTATTCGGAAATCGCCTCCCAACAAGGACGAATATACCGACGCGGTTCTGAGGAGTTCCGCGTCATTCAGGACGATCCAGTTTACGAGGAGATCGAACGTAACGAGACAATGATGTCCGATATGTCGGACGACAACTCTGTCCCCGACTGCAGACAGAACCCGGGACACCACGGATCCTCCGGATCTAAGTTTTTTGGGGACCATCGGCCGCTCATCTCGTACAGCCCCGGCGAGAGGCACCATCACGAGCAGGAGCACTACAAGTATGGCAAATGGGACACCCTGGAGAGGGCCTACGATCCGAGGCACGCGTACGAAAGCGGAAAGCTGATGCATCAGTACCACCAGCCGCAGGAGAACATGAGGGCGCTGGCTGCGGTCCTGAACGGGGAGAACAACGTGGTGTGCCACTTGGAGCCGCCCCACTCTTACGACGCGTACCCCCAGAGCGGCAACCCCAGGACTGTATCTCAGCCCAGTTTTTAAATTTTTCCTATGAATCCTCGAATCCTGTTTCTATTTTTGAGTGTTAGTGACTCGGAGTGAAGTGTACAGATATAGCGAATGATTTTTCTATGAGACTATGAGTAGTTTAGCCACGAGTGATAGTTCCCGTAGATACTTGCCATACCGCGGACTTTGTATTTATAGATATAGACGTAAACTAAAATCACTTTTCCACTGTGATCCTATTTAAGCGAAGGCTCAACTCTGTTGCGAACCACTTTTATTTTATACTTTGAGGTTTATTAGAGACTTGTACATACCTAGACTAGACGTGACTCCGGTGTGACCTTACTACTTCTACTGTATCGGTTCGAATCATGGCATTTGATAAATATCTGCATTTCTTATAGTAGGTATGAAAATCTGTGATGTTCATTTATATGCTTTAGATTAGGTTTTACGGACGTTCCGTCACTGCCATACGTTATATTTTGTGTGTTCGTTCGTTTCGGCAGCTTTTTATCGTTTCCAAAAATAATCCATCCGACCTACTTAGACTGACACCACTAATGTTGTGCACTCTTACCTTAGATTAGGATTTAAACATCTACCTATTGTAGAATTCTTTTAACGCCATGGATAACTGTTAATTTTAATATAATTAAGGAATTGTTTTAGGCACGAATACAATAACCTGTGTATTAATTAATTTCTTGTATATTTTGGATCGTAAGCAATATATTTAGACTGGAGTGTTGAGTGAATGTTTGGCTGATTCACTTTGAACAATAATTTATAAATTTAGCCAACATTGACTTTCCAAAAGGGGGAAATAAGAAAAATATCAAGGAAGGTTTTATATTTTGTATTTGGATATTACTAGTCTATTTCTCCCGTAATTGTACAGTGTCTTGTGTATTTCTGTTATTTTGTTTTGATTGTATTTTAATAACGTTATATTAATGTAGGACGAACAGAATGTGTACATAATTTAAAGTTTATATAATAAAGAGTGGCTGTTCTTTAAGGACGACCACGCAATTGATATATTTGTTTATTTTACTCCTTAGAATTACCAAATCAAATAATACCGACAAATTTTATCAAACTGTCAGTTCAAAAGATGACGCAGAATATAAATTTTATTGGTTGTAGAAGTTTCACAGATTTCGTATAAAAACTAAAATAACATTAGGAGATAATTTATTCAAAGAATGTTCTTTTATTTATATTAAAAACTATTATTATGTGTTTAAACGCAAGTATTTATCAAGTAGTAATAATTTCAACTCATCCAAAACAAAGATTATCTCGCAATACTGTCTATGGACATCTGAACTAAACTGTCATGAACATTATGACGTTATAGGTACTATTTCCGATAAACAGATGGCGCTAAATAGTATTGGGTTGATCTTGGGATTCAATTCAAAGCGAAATAATAATTGAGAATTGATAAACACTAATTACTGAACTTTTAAAACCATTTCCGATAAACAGATGGCGCTAAATAGTATTGGGTTGATCTTGGGGTTCAATTCAAAGCGAAATAATAATTGAGAATTGATAAACACTAATTACTGAACTTTTAAAACCATTTCCGATAAACAGATGGCGCTAAATAGTATTGGGTTGATCTTGGGATTCAATTCAAAGCGAAATAATAATTGTGAATTGATAAACACTAATAAAATTACTGAACTCTTAAACAAAAGTGTTGCCAGTCACAACTGTGAATGATTATTGTTGCAAATATAAAGCTATCTTCGACTCCACTCACTGACCGGCCGAAAGGCCTGTTGAAATGTCAGTAAGATGAGTTTGACAAAGATTAACATGTTGACGTAAAATATATCCGCGGTAAATGTGTTTAACTTCTGTGTGTAGAATGGAATCGCTTATACCGCAGTAGATAATACAGAGGCGCGTGTGTAAGGTCACTAATATCTGGATTTAAAGGGCTTAAAAAAACATTAGAGATCTTAAATCTCTGTTCTTTTTTACATTTACAATAGGTATCATGGTGCCATTATAACTAACATACGTCGTGTATTTTCTTTCAATACAATGTTTGTACTTCTTACATTGTATCATTTAATACATTTTTTCTCAGAGTGGTTGGCTGAAAGATCGACCGAAAGCGATAAGGCTAGTAGGCCCTCCTTTAATTTAATTATGTTCAATTTTTATATTGTCATGCAAAGAAGTATAATATAAAAAATGTTTGCCTTCTCCATATGAGCATTCAATTACGATAGTAATGCGAATAAAAATACATATTTAAAATGAATTGAAAATTTTATTTAAAAAACTTATAACACGACACTGTAGATTAATTTATTCGAAAATGTTTCCGAGATGTTGGTTCCCTACACCCTAAATTTTGTATAAAGATTTTTTGATCCAAACATACATCTAAAAGGACACATTTTCCTTTCTGTCCCAAAATGAGATCTAATTTTGAAATTTTCGCCCAAAAATTCTTAGTCCTAATACATAAAATCAATTCATCACGAAAGTAATACGTTTCACACAGGGTAGGTACACATATAATTAATGAAAATACATTTAAGCACCACCCGCTAAGCCTAAAGAGAAATAATTTTGAACGAGATCCAAACGACAAAAGAAATACATCAATTACATAGACTACCTAGCTACTTAAAATTAAATTTTGATGTACGGACCTAAAGGCACAAACGTTTCCACAATTCAAGAAGGTAATAAGCGTCGGTCACTTAACAGAGCAAATGTTTTCTATAAAAAAACAATGGTCATTGTTATTCGTTACATTCTTGGCACTACGCCTATTTTTACTGTTTGCGCCTGAATTTCAATTTTTCTACTTACTTAATCTAAAATTGTAAATGCAGTTTTGAGATAAGTCGAACATTCAAGCGGAGTAAAGTGAAGCTGGCTTATTTACAATTCATTCAAAACAATTTTACTACATTGATCGAAAAGAAAGCACACGAGAAAATCGGGGTTACAAAATACACACAACACACATCACAAAGAGTTCCCAGTCTCATCGGTTCACACCAATAAATTAGCCTTACTATGAGCATCCACAACTCTCTACCACCATGCCGGGAATCGTCCCATATATTATATTTAAATCGTGATCGAAATACAGCATTGAGATACTGCTCATCCGCCGTGGAGCACAGCAGGGGCCGCCACTACCCTGGGGCGCGACCAGGTGCACCAAATGCGTGTGGGGGTACTTTTGCAAGAAACTGTAGGGGCACTCTCCACTGCAATAGTTCGCGTCGTATTGCTTAGGCGCAATGATCCAATCCCAACCGAACTCCTCGAAGTTGACAGACAGAGGGTACCGACAGCAACGGACCTCTTTGGAGTTCTCTGTGCAGTCCATTCCGATCATCCGTCGCGTTCTCTTGTGCGAATTATCTCTTAGAGTTAGTTCTATGTAGGGCATCTGGAACAGAAATTATTTTTTACTACAGTGAATTTCTGCAAAAACAATCACTTAATATATATTCCTTAGTTTTATGTACGCCCAAATATTTGACAACCAATATATGTCAAGTCTTTTTCATTACTCACATTATTCAACGGTTTTAAAATCTTAAATACGCCATTTTCCGAATGTTGTACATATTATACCATGTCAAAGCGAAACTGTTATTTAAATACGTTCGTTAATTTAAGGGCATGAACATAAGATGTTTAACAATTAGAATTTGGCTCACGGATTTAATTTTTTGGAAACTTTTCTGATACAACCAATCAAAAACCGTAAAAATCCGTCCGTTCTCAAGTTATAAGTGTCTTAACAAACCCGACTTTGTATTATAATTAGTCTGGCCATAAATAATGTTACATAAAAACTTTTTTTTTCATCTTTTTAATTATTTTGAATTTGGAACACATATATTATTTTAAAAACTTCTATCAATTTTGCGCTATTTCACATATTTAGTTTCATTTCACACATAAAGTGTACGCTCACAGTTAAAAAGAAGCTGTTCAAGTGGTTGGAAAGGTACAACGTGGTCATCATCCTGCGTCAGAGATGGTTATGGTGGGGCGTGTCTTATCAAGGAGTCAGAACTACATACACTACATTTATGTGAATAAGGAGTGAAAACTTCAGCCAAAGTGTATCAAGATCCAGTCTTGGATCATGTAGTGAAACCTCTCAGCAAAATACTTTATAAAATAAACCGAGGACTTTCCAGCACGAACTACCCAAGCCTGACTTAAATAACGTTTCGGACTTTATAAGAGCTAATGACTGGCCCTCATCTAGCCCAAACCTCAACCTTTAGACTTCAAACTGTGGTCAGTTTTAGAGGACATGGCCTGCTCTAAACGACACGGCGACATTGAGTCTCTTTGGAGCAGTAACGAAATTTCCGTTGGAAACAGTGCGTAAATCCATAGATTCGTGGCCAAACAGATTAAAGACCTGTATCAAAGCCAAAGGTGGCCATTTCAAATAGAATATTGTTTTATTTTTTGCTGAGACTTTAATAAATATGTAGGTATACATTTGTAACATAACTTATGACTGGACTAGGTATATAAAGATTACTTTATCTAATGTTTTCTTCTTTGAGTGATAATATCACTAATAATTTTAACTTAAAAAAAAACAAATATTTTACTATTCTTGAGTTTGAAAATTATAAAACTTTAAATAAAAATTTTGGTGGAACTTTGAATATTAAACAAAAGCATCTTCGCTCAAAGCATACAGATCGCAATACAGCGAGGAAATGCTGCCATCATTAAAGGTACACAGCCACAGGGACCAGCCACTTAAAAAAAATTCAAAATAAATTCAAACAGATTAACCTGAAATATTCGATATCAGAACAGCTTTAAAAATAAACGACTTAAATACAGATTAATGGCGTAGAATGTGCGACAATGACCGTTACAATACAAATATGAATTAAAACACATCTTGAAACCAGATGTTATTCCTCTTTAGATTTACAAAACTATATGACCCACTTACAAATTTGATA
The DNA here is from genome assembly GCF_905147105.1 of Pieris brassicae. NCBI lineage: Eukaryota > Metazoa > Arthropoda > Insecta > Lepidoptera > Pieridae > Pieris > Pieris brassicae. The sequence continues at coordinate 15,103,815 of NC_059670.1, read as the reverse complement.
ATTATGTTATCACTGAATTTGGTAAATCATTATCATATTACTAAGCAAGGTTTGCAATACTTCCTGATTATATTTGGTGCAATGCGCAATTTCTTCCTTAGCAACTGATACTATAAAATTATTACTACTTGAGATATTTGATTCAATAACAATTTACGTAATTTTAATAAGCTACCTTGGTTATTTTTATAATAAAGTTTCAAACAAGAAATATTTTTTTTGCTTTTAGTGCATATGGGAAAAAGTATACATAAAAAGTTAATCGAAGAGAAGAACATCTACCAACATATATAAAAGTAACTAGCTTGTTGGTAATAAATATGCTCTTTGAGATACCGTTTTAACGCTGTAACACTGACGCTATGCTTTGACTGTATCCTGAAACCGATTTTATGTATGACTTTAGAATCTATGAAAAAACAGCTTAGACAAAAAACAATACGCGTCGATTAGACTCAAATATTTGGACCTCTGTGAAACAGGGCAAATCATTATTAGATAATTGTTCCTTATTGACACTTGACACGAATTGACCCCAAATCGAAAAACGCTAACAGAGTTACCAGAACAAAATCAGAAATTGTTGCGATAGCCATAAATATCAATTTATTTATAGACTATAAAAACACATTGATACCGTTTATCTTAAAGCAATTATGACTCACCACTGCGTTATTCGACTCCGAGCTGGGATGCGGTACAACCAAGTTTAATCTATTCTTCGAGTCTTGTACTCTCACAACTATTCCTAATGTCTCCCGTGGGAGTCTGAAGAACTCCGCTACCATGTTCGTCACGTTCGCTCTTACCCATGTTCCGTCTTGGAGCTCCTTTCCGGACAGTTTACTTGAGCTATCGGAGTAGGGCACTGAGGCTTTGCTGCCTTGGCTATTTCTCGTGATCCTATTGACCTGATAGTTGATGTGAAAGTGGTCGTCTGTTATTGTGATGTTCTGTCGTTCCAGCTCTTGAATGTGGATGTAAAGAAATGCTTCGTCTACTTCGTTTTCGAGAACTTTATCCGTAAACCTGAAGTTAATCACTTTCAGACCTTTGAAGTGGTTGTGGCGCCGCAGGTCTGAAATACAAAAGATTTTTAGAAAATGAAGTTATTATCTAGATAAATAGAGAGAGTTAAAGAGTAAAGCTATATAAAATAGTATAAATTTTAGTACGTTGATAAATTATTTGCGAATGTCGAGCAGTGATAGAGCCAAGTCTACATGTAGTAATTTAGCTTAACTCATAATGCCGCAAAATCCTTCCATTTTCACATTCACTCGAAGGTATGTAGAGTAAAAAGCCGCCACTCTTTAAACTACAACCAACCATACATAACTTATCAAAATTATTTTACGAGCATTACAAATTAAATTGATTTGTGTAATTTTAAAATCAATATTATTTAATATTAAAGATGGGGCCTTTAAGTCTGGAGTGTTATCTGAAACAAAAAATAATTATATTAGTAGTTGTTAAACCTTCTAATTATAAAAGTAAAAAAAATCGTTGTTTAATCCACCCATAAATAACAAAATTAAGTTAATTTCAATCATGACATACGGCGATAGAAAACATCGCGACTTTTAGAAGACTATCAAATCAACGTGTGGCAGATACATAAGGGTGATAATCTACATACAAAGATCTGAAATCTGAAGTCTCTAGTCTCTCTCTGAAGTCAAGAACCATAAAGCTTTTAGTACTACTGAATATATCCATGGCATCGAAGAACCTTAAACACTTCGCAAAAAACAACACAATCTCTAATCGATACAGCTAATAATACTTTTGATTTACGATTTTAACGTAATAATAAATCATAAGCGTTCTCAAATTCGCAAAGCAGGTGTAAAAGTTAAAAATATCGAGTTCGTTCATCCACAGAAGGCCGAACACCCACCCAAAACAATTTATTAAGAACATACCACTGATTGGCATTTTGTATACATATCTATCGTCGATTATTTAGAATTAAGCTCTGTTTGTTGGTATGTGTCGGCTAAGCCTGGCTTGTGTTAGACAATTAATAGTCTTGCAGTTTTCTTATTCATTTTGCGTGTATCAAGGTAAATGTTAACAAGTCAAATTTAGGCACAATATATGAATATCTAAGTTAAGCCATTCCATATCATATATGAGAGTTTGCAGAGTATGCTAGCTTGTTATAATGGTACTGTATGTATGTACAGTATATACTAGACAATTTGATGATATATATAATAAGTGGATTTATGTACATTTTAGCTTCGTATGGTGTGTATATTGTAAGTGTCATAAAACTAATGGTGCTAATAACTCAGAGTTTATTTCTTATAAAGAAAGAAACATTTCTTAAAGCATGAAAGTTTTAAACCCCATATAACTAATTCAATATTATTGCATTATATTATCTTAAGTTCTCTTTCTATTAAGGAAAATGGATTTGTATTAAATTATGATATGTTGCAAAAAATACATTTATTGGTTTAATTATTAGTGAAACTTGTACCTACTTGTGATGATATATTACATAAATGAAAACCATTTGTTCTTTGCACTCGAACCTGCAATGTTCGAGATCAATTTTGTTCAAAAAATAAGAAACTTTCAAAGAATGCGGCCATCAAAAATAGCACATGAAAATAGTTGACAACCCGTTGAAATTCTCAAATATTCGCACATGATATATTTCCGGGATATAACGATACGCTTTTAAGATTGTGATACCATGTACAATGACGTACATACAAAAATCATTATCGAAACGAAGTTAAAGATGTATTCTTTAGGCATTTTTGTATTCTGACCAAGAGTATCATCAGGTTGCCTGCCCTGTTCGAATCGTTTTAGGTAAGTTATTAATATTTAGTAATACAGCGGCGACCCTAAATGGAGTTTAACCCCAGGTGATACGGTCTTAGTAAAACAATTATTTTATTGTATTAAACACAGCCACGGCCTTTATTAAACACATTTCTTCAACTCCCCTGATAATATCATAGGTGGCCATAGCATATGTTGATCAGGGTTAATTACAACCCAAAACTCTCATGTCTATTGATTAAAATATTCAGGGGACAATACAACCCTATATGGTTATTGGCCTCAGAATTCTCTGTAGATTTTCTTTTTATAGACAAGTAGGTGATCATGGGATATTAATATCATGAATTATATGGGAGAAAATAAATAAAATAAAAATCACATCCTGACATATGTCATGTTTGGGTCATACGGTTTCCAAGTTTTCTTTCACCTTTCAAAGTGTTAATTGTATAAAATCCGTTGTTCCCCGGGATTAAAAGACACAACCTACACACTTTTTTCGTAAAATTTAAAGTACGGACCACTGAAATTGTACGGTAAAAAAATAAAAATATTTTCTTTAATGAAAACTTTTGTCATCTCCACGCAAAAATTTAAAAAATACGTTTATTGCTATACTTAACTAACAGGCGATTGAATTGTGTTTTACAAATTATTTAATATAACATTAATTATATTATACCACTTAAATTATGTGCTATAGTAATAGTATAATAGTGCTTTTTTTGTAATTTATGAAGTAACATATATTATTATACTGGATAAAAATCCATCCACACTAAATTTGACAATTTTTGACTCATTATACCTTCTCAGTAAAAATGTATTTGAAATAACCTAAAATATATAGATTTGTATTAAATTCAAACTTTCCAATTACCCTCCAACCAAACCATCACGATTAACACTGCACCAAAGATTTCGCTTTCCGACTTCCATTTTTGAATTTTTGAAACGCGCACGCCCCGTAACGGCCAGTATCGCACTGATATGTTCAAGAGATGAGCCCAAAGCCCATAGTGAAGTAAATCGCGTGGGCTAACAAGGAGATTCAATCATGTACTCACTAATCAAATTGCAATAAATAATAAACTTTAAAACCACTGTGTAAGTCTTATATTCAATTGGCGAACTCTCAATGCATGTACCTACTCATTTTTGTTTGATAAGAACGTTAATTATTTTTATTAAGCGTCTTGACAAGGGACATTTGTAATTTCGATAATATTCTTATCGTGGACGTAATTAAATCCTATTTAAATCTCATTTATGTTGATAACTAGTGACAAGCCCCTGCTTCGCACAGATGATAATCAGTATACAGTCGTTCTTTTTATATTATATTACAATATTTAGATTTGATGAAACATTTTTTTATTTATTTTAATTACATTCGTATTTTAAAACATTTAATTGGTACAATGTAATTAAACTTTAACATTTGAATATTATAATTAGAATATCGAAAATTGTAATTAATAACTATTTGTTGTATAACTATTTGTAATGAATACTATTTGTTTCATTAAAGCTTTCATAATTTAATTATATAAAGTAACGAATATTGGGCGGAAAAAATATTTTGTCAGAATACAATAATTATTTCATTTTGAATATTACTGCAGTGACTGCGACTATGGAAGACATCTTTGAACTCATCTCTTTAAGACTACTTAATTACTAATTAATCCACTGGAATGGGGATTAGATATTCTTTGGGAATAGAATAAAAGATAAAAATTTGGGTTTTGTTCGGTATGTTAAAGGTTGTGTCGCGAATGTGAGCCGAAATTAAAGTATAATTTTTTCTTCATACAAAGAATTCAGTTCGGTAAATTCGACGCTGACAATATTTTCTTATATATAGGTGTAATAATCAAATAGTTATTAAAAAATGAAATAAAAAATGCATAAGACATCTGCCCAAATTGATAGCGCTAATGGGTGACATTTGACTTTATATCTTAATACGTTTTAAGTACATTCGTTTTTAGTATTTAGATTATTTTACGAATAAAAGATATTTAAGAAAGCTTTGAAGGAGATTACGAGCTTACACTGTTACTTTATACTAGAATATCTAGACCATAAATAAAAAGTCTTGTTTGATTTGTTTATAAAACAAAAGATAAATAAAATTGTTATTACGAATCAAGGAGAATCTTATCACTGGAGAAAGTACTCAATGGTTCGCACAAAGTAGTGCAGCGGTCTCCTACGCCTGACCCTTGATCTCAAAGCTGCAACAACCTTGCCCCGCAACATTGACGGCTATTTCGATAACGATTGCAATATAAAGATTTGATAGTTCCAATTCAAATTTCGAGGTCAGCTTTTGGTCTTGGCCTCAGATTTCAAAATGAAACAGCGGATCCAAGTGGTTCATGAACCCCATGACCTAACCTGGACAGCGTCCGGCATTCACAAACGCTTAATTTATACTTTTATATAAGAGTTTTTGCTAGTGGATTCATAAAAAATAATCTATAACAGACGTCTTAAACTTTTGGGTTACGCCGGTTTCCCACGCTTGAGCACATGAAAATAATATATTTTGGTACGGGGTTTAAACTCAAAACCACTTTTCAACTAGACTAGTGTTTGATTTTTTAATCCCACTATTTATCGACATTTGCATAAAGGGACTAAAAATCTATTCGTATATTCAACGACAACGCAAACTCCACTAAATGTATTAACGGTAGCTATACCTATAGTAATAAAATAATCAGGATGTGAGCTGATCTGACGATGCTTTATAAACAGAGGTACATAGATTTCGGTAAGGTCACGGACCTCGAATGACACAACAGGGACCAACGTCCCCTTACAGGACAATTTGAAATGATTTGTTTACAAGGTATATTAGAAACGATTTTTCGTTAGTGGCGCTCTCAAATGAATTATGGCTCCGGCAATATTGATTTAATTTGTTAAAGTATATAACGCGTAGTAGAATAAATACAATCGGATTATTGTGCCCCCGTGAGCTTTCACGTATTTATTCTGAAAAGCACGCCTGACAAATAAATATTTTTTAATGCAATATGTAAACAGAATTTATTTTTAACAATACTATGACCTTCTTGGATTCGATTTCATTTGAATATTATTTCGTGTACTTGTTTATGTATCAACGAAAATGTTTCATTAGTCATTAGCGTCTCGTCGTTTGTGAAAGTCGAAAGAAGCGTTAAGGATTTCAATATATAATAATGACCTATTTAAGTGTAATAAAACGAATCATTCTTGATTTGACATCTCATGAAATTAGAATTACGTCTATATTCAAAAATCCCATCGTAAATTATTTTCAAATCCCATTTTACTACTACAAAGATTTAGTGACTACAACTGTACCTTACGTACGCGTGTTTTGACCTGTCACCAAATTCGGATACATTAAACAATTACGTTCAATTCCTTAAGCACATGTAGCGAATTTTTGTTACGATTTGATACTCTAACGTAGCGGTTTAAAGTCCATTTCGCTGTGATTGATGCTCTATTGGAACAGTTCATGTGCCCAAAGTTCAAAGTCACCGCTGTGATGTGTATTAGATACTTGGGAAAGTTGTATTAGATTAATATCTAATACAACTTTCCCAAGTCTTCGCCCTAATGGGCGAGATAGACTAGATCAATAGTTTATTAATGGATATCTTAAATATTCTCAAAAAAAAAATTTAGTTCATACTTTACACATTGCATTCTACTAAAGGCATACATGACATTTACCGAACCAGCTATACTTTGAGTATTGGTTCGAGTCCTCACAACCCACCAGAAGCAAGAAACTGAAGATCGAACCTCCATTACCGTAGTCTCTTCAAAATTGCTTAGATAGCCTTAGATGCCTGCGTGGCAAAAAATGTATCTCAACTTAAAGAGACTACTTCCGTATCTTCGAGAATTCAGACGTCACACCGACAAACTTTGTATATAAATTTATTATACTACGCCGATACTTCGTGGTGCCTCATTACTGTATAAAATAAAGAACCCCACAGGATGTTTATGTACTGAGCGATTGTGGTTTACCTTGTGTCATATACCTTTAAGAACTTTAACAAATATGTATGACAGGGTACAAAACTATTGTACATAAAGCATGAATAAATTTGGAACAGTACCTTAAACTCCAGCCAAGAAAAGAAAGCCTCAACTAACTTGGCTACTTATTGGGTAACATTTTAAAATAAACAGAAATATATGTGCTCTTTGTGTTTTAACTTTTACAATATCTACAACAATCGCAAAAGAATATAATTTACTTTTCTCATTTTAAGAATATACTTTTAAGTCAGTAAACAAAGATATCTTTTATCAATATAATAAAAATGTTTATAAATAGATGTTACTAATTAAAAGAATTCATCGTCATAGATAAGCCATACATTGTCTTGTTTAAAAATGTCATTACAAGGTAATTGAAATTACAATACATTACAAGGTTCGTTAACACAAGAAAAAAAATAGGCTATTAGGAATAAGATTTAAATCTATGGAATTAGACTGAAGGCGAGTAGGTCATGTACTCGTTTTTCGACATACGGAGGTCATTAACGGCTCCATTCTAATTCGGAACCTGGATGAAAAAGCACAGAGTTTACTCAAAAAACTACGTGCAGTAAAGCTGCACACATTAACCAAAAAAACTAGTGTCGCGAAATAAGTTGTTGTATGGATACATTCAAATAAAACACTTGGTTTGAAGCTGGGTAACAACTGGCTTTAATTGCTTAAAACATAAGCTTATAACTAAGATAACATTAGGCGATTAACAAAAAGCTAACTTGACTTAATGAAGAGTTCGTAAATCTAAGTGACACTTATGTTATTGGACATTATCGGAAACGAGAATGTTAAATTACAATTTATGAGTGTGTTAAACACTAAAGGGCTCATATTGGTTTCAAGTGTGCGATGATTATTTACATTTTATTTACATATATATGTGAAACTTAACTAATGTTAGGTTACATAACTTGCGTAAGATTATTTTTATAGAAGCGTGATGGTGTTGTAAATGGATAAGTATATCTTAAATCAACGTGCTCCAAACACAGAACTGTCACAAAATATGTGTAAAATAATATATAATACTACTTTAGATATGTTTTTGGCGTACTTATAAAATTTTAAAACACAAGCAATTTTTTTATGTAAGTACGATTATAAACACCTATAAAATACATACATACCAAAGCAAATGATCTTGACCATGACATCCAGCAAGCACTAGTTCCCTAGATAAATAATTCGTTGAAGGGAAGCGATTTCATTCCCACGAATGCCCGGATGAGCGCACTCACTCAAGAGATGCTAGTGCTATCATGTATCGATGTATTGTTTCTTTTATGTTACTGGGACTATAAAGAACCTTCATGAACAAAAATACTAGCCAAGTTCCGGACTGGCTCTCCCATGAACATTGTAATACTAGCCAAGTTCCGGAGAGGCTCTCCCATGAACACTGTAACACGAGGCAAGTTTCGAACATATTTTTTCTTAAACATTATAAAACTAGCCAAGTTCTGGTCAGATCGTCCCATGAACATTGCAATACTAGCCAACTTCCGGAGACTTTCGATTGACCTGATACCACATTAACTTACATTACCGTTCAGAAGAATGTTTTTAAATAGATATTGCACAGACAGAACAATGTTTTGACAGCATCGAGACCGCTGATCCGCTACAGTCATGATCATTTACTTGGACTGCTTTAGTAAAAGTAGCTGGATATACTCTCTATAACTCACGTATATGCATCATTGGATTAGGCCTATAATTGCCGATAGGCTTCAATATATATCCTTATATATATAACCATTGAATGTTTTGTTTTACCCATGTACCACCTTAAGTCACCCCTATTAGTTAGCAAAAGATTTATTTTATTATACACTTACTACTTATCGTCCAGATTTCATCTAATATGGATCTTAACTAAATAAAACTTTCATTAATAACTAGGCAGACAAATTGGCGACTTCTAACGTAGGTACTATGTGTTACAGCTAAAGAGAAAAAAACATCCAGTCGCAGTCGTATTATTTTAATTATCTATGTCTTTTTCCTATTGGATCTGAATGGCCATTTTCCATGGTTCCATTACTGTTGTAATGTCTAGATAATGTTCTGTATTTATTAAACAGATGTTAATGTGTGTAAAATCTCATATGTACTCAGTACTGTGTGTACACAGCGGTGCTCTGGCTCCATTATTTTACAAGAAAATTAATATACACAGACTTTTATGGAAGACGTGGGTACTTTCAGCTCAATCCACTATATTCCCTATGAAGTTCCAGGCAGTATAAAAAGTGATTTAGAGCGGCCCTAACAATCTCTTCAAATCTCGTGGTTGCCAAAATTTTGATTATTTTGACAAGTCTTTTGACAGATTACAAATATTATTCTTTCCAAATTTAAACTGCAACGGCAGATAACCTTTATATCATTGTCATTTTGACAAGATATCTTGTTTTTGCGTTTTCTTGAATTCGGTTATGTAACAATTATATTTACGTTAACATGAGATATCAATTATCTTTTCACCTCAAACGTTTATAAGAAGCCATTATTGTCCAAATAATTGTGGATAAAAATGGGTAGGAGGCTTAACGCATACAATTGCTTTGCAAAATAATAAGCCTTTTATTATCAAAATTAAACATAACACATTAAGAATCTAAAGTAACATTTGAAAATAGAACATTATTTTTATATGATGATATAATGTTAGATATTAGGTATGAATTCTATTGCAAAGTGCCTTCCTTTGAATACGAAATTTGAACAAAAATAACCTTATTGAAATGGGTAACCAAGTGTACTTGTCAACAGAAAAGATGTTCAATTCATTCTAACTTTCTATTTACTAACAGTTCGCAAGTCAAGGGCGTAGAGGGCCAAGAAGAACTGGCAAGAAACTCTCCGCCACTCTTTTTAATCGCCAAGTTTTGAGTCATACACATTGTTTGTAAGGCTTTAAATATTTGAACTGACGCAAATCGATCCAAAGGAGCCTAATCCTTGGGAATTTTAGCTTTTTTTATAAATTTACGTTTAACGAGAGTTTTGAATTAATTTTTTGATAATTCTCTTATTTCGCTTGGGACTATGTTGTAAAAACGAATACAAGTTAAAAAGGAGTGATTTATCTTCGGATCCTGGTTGGTCATACGCTTAGATTAGTTCTGTTTCGAGTGGTGAAAGTCAGCATTCGTTTTAAAATCGTTTAATATAAATGTTTAAAAAAAATTTACATACAACGAGGCTTCCAGAATATATTGACCAGATAGTATCATAATATTTAATTCTTTAAACTTATTTTATTGATATACAAATATGGCAACTCACTAGGATAATTGCATGACCTCAAACAATTTTTATTATATTAGCATTATTATTATTGTGTAGCCTTATTTGCTTTGAAATCCTTAAATGAAGGCTTTGGGAAATACAACAGACGTTTACGATGTGGTTGTTTGACATTAAAATAATTACAGGTGTCGTTTTAAAGCAATTTTACGGCGATACATATGTTTTACTAAAATATATAGAAAATTTTTCTTCTAAATTATCTAGTACTAAAACTATACAAATATAAAAAAAATATTTAGTATTTTAGCTCTTCATTATATACGTAATTAATGTTACTTACTAATTATCAAAATTGAAATAGCGAACACACAAATGTAAGTCATCTTTGTTTTTGTTGTGCAACAGGTTACAAAAGGGCAGGATTGTTCTCCTGCTCTTCTGATGTTAAGTGATACCGTCCATGGACAGTCACATTTCCAGGAAGCTCGCAAGCGCGTTGCCGTACTTTAAAACTGGTACGCTCTATTCTTTATTGACTCGAATTCGAATTGAGTTTCGAATTAGTTCGGGAATACTTCAGTGGGCGGCCAATGCTACTTTGGTTGTCTTCGCGTCACCGCTTGTTTTGCTTTTGTAATTTAAAACATCGATACAAGCCCACATCCCTATTAAGAAATAGGGTCATTCGCCCTCATGCAACAAATCATTTTTAATTGTGTGTATTCTTCAATCTTTCCATTATAAAGACCTCTTAAACAATCGCAAACGCTCGCACACGATGGATCGGGTCGTTGGACTCGATTTTCTTTTTTTTCTCAAGTACAGGATGTCATCCTTTAGAAAATGGGTCGAAAGAAATTTTCGATTTGGGTCAAAGGAAATTTGTAGTTGGTTTTTATATAACGAAAGTGCTTCATTGTTGGAAGTTTATTTATAGGTTCCGTATGATTTCGGAGGTTTTGGGAATACACTATAATCTAGTTGTCAATTTTAGAAAATACCTTCCGGTCTATTGTCTAAAATATTGTCATATGCAAAACTATATTTCGTCAGGGAATAGACACAAAAATTATTTATAACCAATTCATATTTTAAAACACAAGAAATATAACTGAACATTTATATCAAACAACGAAACGACTTGCCCTTACGTCAATTATTCGAACAAGTATTGGAAAGTAGTGTGGCATAAATATCAATTTGACGTGTAAATAAATGCGCCCGCATGGCAGCCCTGATGAATGACAACGTCGTGATAAAAGGAGCCAAGGCTAGCGAAGGACAATGTTCTCATCCGGTGCGAGCGTGCGGTGGCAGTACGTTCACTTTCTTTGTGACACTTTTCACACTGCTTAATTTTATATAAATCCGATATTTTAACTTACACACAAATTTAGAACGAAAGAAATGCTCTTATAATGAAACATGACCCGATTGTTTTACAGTTAAAAATCTAAGTTTATCATACTTTATCACTGTTAGGGAAGTCAGGAAAGGTTTTGACGTTTCTGAGGTCAAAAAGTATAAACTATATAGAACAAGACAGAGAAATGACGATGTGTAAAGTTGCCTTTTTCAAAAATACGAAAGTTGTATTATAATCATATACCTTACTGTCTTATCTACGGTGCATTAACTGTCAAGGCTAAGTATGTCACCCGTATGTCAAAAATTAATGCATTTGACGTTTGGAAGTACCCTAAGGGCCATTTCCTGATTATCAGCTATGTTTAATTTTGAAAATATCAAGTAACTAAATCATGGTTAGCCTAGCAGCACTGTAGTTAATTCCTTTGCAATGCCAATGGCACGGTAGAGAAAGGGGACTAATCGTCGGTTGATGGGATTTGATTAATGAAAATATATGAGGAAGGAAATTACTAATGAAAACTCACTCACAATATTGTTATTCTTACTGGTGAATATTGTATTTTTTATGTATATAATAGGGACACCTATTTTTAGTCTCTCAGGAAAGACCCCCATCGGGATTCGATTCCATAGTTCGCTAGTTCGAAAAAGAAAATGCCTTGTGAAACGGACTGTGGTTCGATCAAGGTGATTTGACCAGCCCTTCGCTGAATTTGGTCAAAAGAAAGAAAACTTCTTAAGAAGTCAGTTCTTAAGAGTATTTGTAAGCACCAGCCCAGAGATATGAGCAGTATTCTATATGAGGTTGCACATGAGCCTTGTAAAGTTGCATACGTTGTACCTCAGTGAAATATTGCCTAGCCCTACCCAAAACACCCAGCTTTATCGAAGCCAGTTTGGCTTTTTCTTCCAGATGACTGCGGAATTGGACTTCTTTCGATATGCCAACCCCAAGCATACTGAGGCTGTGTGAAGTATTCAGGAGAGCGCCTTCAAATTGAGACATGACAAAAGGATCATTCTTGGCAGAAAACGAACAAACCTGAGTCTTTGTAGTGTTAAACTTAACAAGGTTGCAACTACCCCACATATAAACTTTATCCAGTGTCGTTTCAATTTAAAAAACAAGGTTGTTACGGTTCTCATCAACTTCAGATCGAGACATGTTCAGATGGCCAGTGGCCGGAATATAATGTGTCGATGGTGCTGTCGTCTGTATGGATGGATGTTGTCGATATTCAACAGGTCATTGATATGCAGAACGAACAGGGTCGGCGAGAGGAAACAATATTGCGGAACACCTGTACTGATGGGTCTAAGTTTGGAGTACGTTCCCTCAACTAGGCCTTTATGCTACGTCCTACAAGAAAATTTGCCAGCCATCGACATAAGCCATCACGCAATCCATATGACAGTAGTTTCGAAAGGAGCGCCCTATGCCAAACTATGAAGGCTTGAGCTATATCCAAGCTAGCCAATGCCTCTCCCTTACTTTCCACACTTTCGGACCACATATGAGTCAGGCAAGAAGATCACCAGCCGAGCGACTTCGGTAAAAGCCATACTGATGATCACTAATTAGCTGGTGCTCCTTCAGGTATCGAAAGAGCTGCCTATTGATAATAGACGCCATTAGATTGGAAAATAAAGAAGTGATTGCGATTGGTCTGTAGCTGCATGGTTTCGAGAGGTCGCCTTTATTGGGAATGGGGTGAACTTGGGCAGTCTTCCATGAGCTTGGAACTACGCTCGAGAAGTACGATAGTCGATGCCTTTATTACATCAATTTTAAACTTCTCAGTTGAAGGATAAAATCAAATTTGTTATGAGTCGTATAGGAAAAGCCCCATCTTTTCACACACATCCCAGTCCCATGCCTTCTTTTCACAGTTATCAGTGTAATGTTGTCACCAAGCTATCTTCTGTTAGGTCAAAAAGACGATGGGTAGTGTACGTTTATTGCAAGATTTGACATTTTGTATGTGCTTCTACGTTGAATGATAGCTTCCTGGCTAGCTTTTATACAAGGACAACTTTTAAAGTCGAAACACAGGGCTAAGTATGTCTATACGTTTTTACAACACGGGAGTCGTATGTGTTTCGACTATTAATCTGAGCACTAAAAAATTAAGAATTTCAATCAGCAATCTCACTTGCAATCAATTTTTTTAATACATTTTCTCTTCACTGAGACGATAACAACGATAATAACGAACATTACAATTCTAGCCTAACTTCAGACTAATAAGTAATTTAAGGTTAATCTATTTTACACATTTACCAGTGTAGTACCTTAGACTAACGTTAATGTAACGTAACGGTTTTGTACTATTTAATCTTCCCACTATACCCGTGGCGTCAAGAAGTTGAATAGCCACGATTCCAATGTAAAGAACTGAATAGTATCAAGTATAAATAATTTTTTCGTCAATAATTACTTTTATAACCCTTTCTGGATATGCAGATATGGGTTATATATGTGCTGCACATAGCACATAAAAGTCACTGAATGTTCGTTCGAATTCGTTCGAATGTTTTAAAATAAACACAGCAACAATTACTAAATTTTTATTCGATAATTATGAACATTATGAGTGAAGAATTTATTTATGTTGTTACAACACTAATTTTCATAAGACAAAAGACAGTTAAACTAGTTTGTCTCTGGTAAGATTTACCTCTACCGTATGCGGGCGACACACCGGAACCATTCCCTTTATCAACAGTTTAATCAAGAGTGTTTGCCAAGGAGCGCAGAAACATACAATAATTATTGGACGCATTGCACTTGAGTAACAGTGCAAAATCAGTGAAAATAGCTCAGCGGTTAGGGAAGAAGGCATAAGAAATATCTATGTAAGTTGTCCTATTGCGTGTTTTACTTGATATTGGAATTGGGAAAACCCAATAAAGCCGAAAATCTGTAACTTCTGCAATTCTGCCTTAAATATTGTTTTGCGTTTCCAGTTTGGCTCAGCACTTCGCATATTGAGAGAACCAAGAATTCTTGCTTCCAATGTATATTATAAAGTTGTTACGTGAAAGGGAAAATAATCCTGATGGTTACACACATACATTACATACATTAGGAGGCGACTACTATTGATACCATCAGCGAAATCTAACGTCCCGAAAAGGGCAAACGTGACAGTGTATACTAATTGATGAACTGCAAAGATTAACAGACGTTTTTAATTGTCCGTTGAGTAAACTGACAAAAGGGCTGCTTATGTCAGTTCTTATAATTTGAAAAAACAGAGAAATAGTCGTACGTTTTAATAGTGCGTTGTTTTTTTGTGTGTATGTATCGATTTGTATGTTATTTACATATCGTATACATTGGCGGATTGGAGCGGTAAAAATAAAACTACATCGAAATACTGTTGATGAGGTGACCAAAAAGGCCTGTTCGGTTTCACAGTTTTCTTCATTCTGCGCCTAATGAAAACTTTATGCGTCGGGTTGTCCCTCTCCCTACAATATGGCGATGGGCCGGTGACCATGAGTCGTACTCGTCAACTGATGTACTCGAGTTTGTGTACGGGTGTATTTAATAACTTGTACCTTGATTTCCTTGATACCCGTACTACGTATTGTATTGTTCCCCCAGTAAGTGCGTACTGTTTCACACATCCTATTGCTCATAGAGTTTAAACGTTTGCTTTCCTTACTTTGAAGTAAATGTAAATTTAGAAGAATTTTATACGCCTTTTTTAAATATTCTTATAGACGTGCATAAGTATACACTATGTTACTGGATCAATAAATGATATTATGACTTAATTTAACTCGATTTATTTTTGTTAAAATAAAGAAAATAACCGTCAAATCATTGGAACTAATTGATCTTCGTGGATGGCGTAGACTTGCACTTTTACGAATTTTGTAAATGTTTTTGACATTGCTAAGCATGCGCTAAGAAGCATCTACACTGAATAAACGTATATTGATTTTGACTTGAGTATTTAATTTATTTCCTGTACATATCAAATACTTAAAGTGATTTATAATAATTTTAAATAATAAATCAAAAGGACTCTCAATATTAAGGATACAGAACTTAAACTATCACTCCCGGGAGTCTAAATTCAATACGTTTTCGACAGTCGTAACTACCTATCAACTTTAAGCATCACCCTAAATATGTACCTTGGAAAGGAATTTTTAAATTGCTTAAAAAATCTTTGAATCATGTGTAAAATATATAAATTTTCTATAAAAAAAGTATGAAGATGTGTGTATCTTTTTCGTGATGATTTGTTATTTCTAATAGGCAATTAGGTGATCATCCTTCTTCGTCTTCGATTTCGACTTCGATTTTTAGACCCTTCACGATGTTTTCCTCCACTGCACGAGCGAGTTTTAAATGCGCACATAGAAAGTACATTAGTGTACAGCCAGATATCGAACCTACGTCATCAGGGATAAGAATCGCACCCACTAGGCCAACACAAATACGCTTTGAAGAATCAATAATAAGTCTAATAATAGATTCTTATCAATGGCTGCCTGTCTGTCTGTCAATCTTTCAATTTATATCGAAACAAATATAATTTATTAGGTCGTAATTATAGAATATTACTTGCAATTATTAATAACATCCCGATAACATTCTGTTTTATTATTACACTTTTAAATGATAACACGTTATTGGATGATAAAAAAAGAACCAAATCATTCCTGTATGTGGATATGCGTTTTCACATTCTGGTTGTACGGGATACGTACCTCATGCTTCTCTGTCTGCAGGGATTTTCTGCAGTTACCTGCAATGCCCAATCGATACGTCAACCCAATTCTGGGTTTTAGGTCAGTGACATTGAAGCAACAAACTACCATAATTGCCTTTGTGTTTCAAGCAACGGCTAAACCTTCACCTTTGAAGTTCTTTTTGACACACCTATCATTGATATTTAAACAGGGTCGTTCTTGTGTCTCTTTTAGGTTCTTTGAAGTTGAAACCTCTGTGGCTACTAACTTCGAATACTGTTCACGGGAATAGATCCTAGGATTAGTAGACCACACATATTATTTACAAAGAGTAGAAATATATCTTGGAGTAATCAAAGCTAATTTAAGCTTAATGATGTATCCTAAGAAAATATTACCGTTACAAAGCTATTAATAACATTTAAAACAATTCTACAGAAATTGTGGTACAAAATTCAGCGTTGTTTAAATGTCTCCATGATATTCATTACATTATATAGAAATAATATTAATAGAAATGTATGATTATTCAATTATAATCCTAATATAGGTAGGTAATTAAAAGTTTTGTCTTTATTACTTTAATTATACAAATAAGATAAAATATTGTATTGCCTTTTGTTAACATTGCTTTTACACATTAAGAAAAACACTTTTTGAATGGATTGAAGCTATGTATTATTATTAATTTTGAAAATTTAGAATTATATCTAGTCGTGAGGAAGAAGCCGAGCTAGCGAACTTGGTGAAGAAAATGGCAAATATTTTCTATGGTTGCACTGCTAATCAAATCAGAAGAGTCGCTTTCGAATATGCTGAAAAATTAAATGTGAAGCACAATTTTAATCAAGCTTCAAAAATGGTGGGCGCAATTGGTTGCATGAAAAGAGAAAACATGGAAAGGCAAAGGACAAGGAAAAGAGACTAAAGTACAGAAGAAGGGTCCTGAAAAGGCAAAGCGCCAAGTATTACAAGAACAGAACGAAACTTCTATATCAGATGTTGGCACTGACGACTTATGCCAGGACGATGAGGATGATGACGCAAAAGATGCCTAGTATGCGACGAATTCGGAAGAAACAACGAGATGTGGTATAGGTGTACCTCGTGTGGACTATGGGCTCACGCGGAATGCACTGGATGGGAGTCAGCTGAAGGTTATGTTTGCGTCGTATGCTAGATTTTATTTGACTCCGATTGCCCCCAGGGTGATCACCATTACGTAGGGGACGTTGGTGTAATGAGAGTCAAATCTGTTTTTTTTTAAACTTTTATAATTTCCAAAGTTAATTGCCAAAGTGACTGAAATTGATCTCTAATGATAGTTTAATAAGCAAATTATGTTTACACACAGTTATAATACATACTTTCTTTTTAATTAAAATTTTATTTGAGTTCTCGCTTAAGTGACTCCCATTACCCTCTTTTACCCTAATAACTAGATATTGATATTTTCAACTATTGGACCAGATCCATTGAATCTTAAAAATATATAAAAATTTCATCCCATTCACTAGTATCAGAAACTTAAGTCAATTATTGTATAGGTTAGATTGTAATTAATGTAAATTCGCAATCTCTTTTGTGAATTTTATTCTATTCTATATAAAATATAAAATCCATAAACTGTTAATATCAATTATTGAATTCACTCACGAACCCTGCGCCAGGTCAATTTGCAATTTGGCAGGCCCCAATTATGAGATTCACACCATCTCCCCATAGAGTCTGGCATATCTGGAGTACTACTGCGATAAACGCTCTAATCTATAACTTACTCCATTCCAACCGCAGTATGACAGCAAAGTCATAAAATGTTTTATGACTTGCAGGCGTTTATGACCATATTCAGAATTAGATTTCAGACATATGTGAGTCATCAGATATATAAATGTCTTATGAACCGCCTTTGTAGTTAAGGTTAACGCACAGTCCGTAAAACTCAAATCCCGTGTTTATCAAAATAATATTTAATCTTTGGAATGCTATCATAATCACATCTACCCTATGTAAAGGCGGAAACAGAAGGGGGTCATGGGGGTCATGAATCATAAATTTTAGAAGGGATGGGGTCATGAGGGTCATGATTCATAAATTTTAGTAGATTTTCACAGATTCTCTCAAACTTTTAAATACGGTCGTTATAGGTTATAGGTTGTTATAGGTATTAATAAAAATGATTAATACCTATAATGTGTGTGTGATTATTATTATTTATTTATTTATTACCACTTCGTTGTATTACAATATAAAAATTTAACATAATTAAATGAAAAGTTGGGCAACTGGCGGCCTATATTAATATCAATGGCGCTACAACCTTTTTTAGGTCTGAGCCTCAGATTTCTGTGTCTGTTTCATGATCTTTTGGTAATCTAATGGGCAAGTAGGCGATCAGCCTTCTGTGCCTGACGCACGCCGTTGACTTTTTGGGTCTAAGTCGGTTTTCTTACGATGTTTTCCTTTACCGTTAAATGCAAACATAGAAAGAAAGTGCTTTGGTGCATAGCCGGGATCGAACCTACGACCTCAGGGATGAAAGTTGCACGCTGAAGCCACTAAGCCAACACTGCTCATAAAAATGTGTGAATGCCACGAATACTAGATCCGCTCCTGACCAAAGTATATTTAAAAGACTTATATGATTTCGAAAACCACCACAGGATATATTATTATATACAGTTGATGTGTATTCTTTATCGTGTTATATAATAAAGGCTGTTGAATTCTGCTTTTCTTTAACAATTATTCAGTGTGCCTAACATGTAAAAATTTCGGTTTAACCCGTCTTATTTAATCACAATTGTATTAAATTTATTGCGCATATAAACCAATTCCAACATATATTTTTGATAAAGTCCGGTTGGGTAGGTCTTGTCGTACAAACCTGGACCAAATCCAGGAGGTACTAGAGAAGGAACAAGTTAAAATCCATAACCGAAGAGCACGGTGAGAGTTATGGATCTGGAAGAAGCGTGAGTCATACATACATAACAAATAAGTAAGACCATAAATAATAAAAACCTACCAAAAAATCTAAACAAGTAAAATTGCATCCGCCGTGCACGACCGGGCATCAAACCTAAGTCCAGTCACGCACAGTCTAGACGGTGTTGTATGCAAATATAAACAATTGTGTCGCAGTTTTCGGCAATCCATTGCGTATTCGATATAAGGTTAATATTAAGGCTCAGTTCATTTCGAGAATTAGTCATCAGAAAAATATTGTAATGATGCAATTTACGCGTAGGTTTTTTCCAACAATAATAATAATCTTGTGGCGGTACAACCCTGTAAGAACTTGGCCTATTTCATTTGTTAATCTAATAGGCAAGTAGGTGATCAGCCTCCTGTGCCTGACGCACGCTGTCGACTTTTTGGGTCTAATGCAACCCGGTTTCCTCACTATGTTTTCCTTCAGCGTTCGAGCGAATGTTAAATGCGCACATAGAAAGAAAGTCCATTGGTGCATAGCCAGGGATCGAACCTACGCCCTAAGGGATGAGAATTGCGCGCTGAAGCCACTAGCCCAACGCTGCTTTTAGGTTGATTTAGAAACCATAAATTATAAAAAATAAAAAGGAACAAGCTAATTAAAATTCAAAATATAATTTTGAATGTTTGACAGCCGTTCCTTTCTATGGAGTTATTTGTTAAACTTCTCATATAAATAACAATCAATTTTACATATAATATAATTAATGAAAACAAACGCGTCAAGCAACCGAGCTATAATAATTAATTTTGGTGAACGTAAATAATTTTTTAACACCAATTCAAAACTAAGCTGACCACGACTGCTGTAAAGCTGTAAGTCTTTTTATAATTCGGAAAAATATAAACTTGTACTTTCTGAATTATAAATTAGAATGAACTTCGCCTTAACACATCCAACAAAGTCTAGACTGGAACAATAATATAACATACCTAAGTTAGAATGTTATTCAAATGAATCGTCTAGGCTACCTTTTGCACTGTTAAATCGTGTCATTTGTATTCTTAAGACCTAATACGTCGTTTAAGCACTTTATTATGAAGGACTTGATTGTATTTTGTTTAGTTTTTTCTTGACCAACGGCTCTTTTCACGACTTTTAAACTATTTTAAACATATATTTTTCCGGTAAACCAAGGGAGTAAATTTCAAAAATGTATTATTTATAGCCGCACAACAACACCACACAAGAAAAAACAAAAAGGAATTAAACTAGTTATACAAATTATAAATAATGAGTGGCCTCGAGAATTATTGAGGACGGCGTGCACAATGCTTATAATAATCATGATGATTATAATCGAAAACTTTTTTAAGATAAAAATAAATATTTAAAAAAAGAAATCAAAATACCGTAAGAGAGTGATAACAAAATGCCTTTCCTGTAATCGAACGGGCGATCCGAATAAATATCATGATTGTTCGGCCCCGCAGAAGTTTGCACACTCTAGCCTTTAGGTTTAGTGACGCGTAGTACCCCAAATTAGAGCGCTTAGTGGAGATAAAATATGTATCAACAACAACAAATCTCTAGGAACAAAAATGTTCACTTTAAACAAGATTTAAGATAGACAACATATTGTTGCAAAATTTTAATGAATAATATCGGAACCCATTGACAGACAAGATGATATAATCAGGCGCTTATTATTTGAAAATACATTTGCTGGATAAATAAATGGTCACTAACAACGATACAACTTTATCAGTAAGTGTGAAACAATTTATTTATTTATTCTAACACAATGTGTATGCCTAAAAAATACAAGAAAATATGATTTCTCCAATTTAACACACATACACATTGTTCCATTAACAATATATCAAAGGAAAAAAGAAAATTAAATGAACAACCATAAAATAAAACAAAACAAAAAATAATAATATTAACAAAAAAATCATAATATAGTTTATTAACTAAGAGGTAAAAAATAATAATAACAATATTAAACAAACAAACAAAATGAAAACTTAAACCACATTAAGAGCCTGCAAAACAAAGTTACGGTAAGTTGGTAGACTGTTGTAATACACATCAATATTTTCATCAATGTTTGTAATTAAGTTGTAAGAGCGAGATAGCTTCACTGTAATGCAGAGGTTGATAGATATTGATTGACTTCTTAGGTGTTATTTACGACGAGGGGTTTAATTGAGTTGAGTGAGTTTTATTTAACCCTGGAGAGGCGGACGCAACCGCCGCATCGCATTCGGGAAGCGGATAAGGCTCTGCTGTTAACGCATCCCGCCTAAGGCAATTGTTGGTGGCGCCTTAGGGTTTTAGTGGGTATGCACAATAGCGAGTCCCACATAACCCTCCCGCTCTAAGCAGTCGCGCCACGGTAATTAAACACAAGTAAGAATCAACAGTTTAGGTATTTGTGTCATTAATAAAATTGGGAACGTATGATGTCTGTCTAAATAAATACTTCTGCCTGGTGGTGCATGGACGACAAATAATAAATCTCGGGGAAAACGTCATTATAAAATATTTGTTAAAGCAATGTTTCTCAGCCCACGCTCCACAGCGCAGTTCATTGTTAAGGGGGGCTTTTTTGAAAATGTATTATTAGAAATTGCAATTTGTGTTGATTTTTTATAGGAATGTTAGAAAGCATAAAGTGGGCGGGGCACATTGTTGAACGAATTGACTACAATGTGATATACGGTCCCATCTGAGTATAAAGTTATTGAATAGGATCTATAAGATATAGGCTATCTAGATCTTACCAACTTAGGAAATTTAAAATGACGTCATTGTACATCGGACATCTCTAGCCGGTGTAACGTTCTCATACAATTTGTTAAATGGTCAAATACCAAACAGTAATTTCTTATATTAACATCGTCGTCCCTTACTAATCCTAAGGTTCATCAGCAGAATTCAGGCAGAGTTCAGGCACCTCTCATTCGAGTACTTCGCGAAGATAAGAGAATAAACACTACTTATCCAGAGCTTATTCGGTATTGGGCTGATTAATTTAAAAAAAAAACCTTGTTATGTGCCTGGTCCCCAATCCGCTATTTTACTCTAAGTAAAATCTGAAATTGAAAGTGTAATTATTTTTATTGTACTTTTTCTAATAATTTTTTGTAACATTTATGTTTATCATAATTGTCATCTATTTTGGACAATATAGCCTGTAACATATACTGTAGATATATCATATATGACCTAGTGATAAATTAATAAATATTATATCAGTACAAAGCACTGTGATGTCTCTGTAGAGATTTTGTTTCATATTGACAATTATTAAAATTTTGATGCAACATGATGACGTTTTTGTAATTAATTAAAAATATTAAAATGCAGTGTTATTGAATGTGTTTATTAACAAGACGTTTCTTAACTACATATTATAATACAATCAGGTGTTAATGCTACTAATGATATATCAAACATTTAACTACGCCCATACAAATGTTTTTGTTGCACTACGGAATTTAATGCTCCTAATAATCTAATTAATAAATAGAAACAAGTGAAAGGCGACACCCACGTACAACACATCAAATTTGTACCAATATACGTAAGCAATCTCTTTTAAATATGGTACATAGGTACCTAAAATGTTTACCAGTCTTTGACATTATACGTTTTCACATTCGGTCTTGCGATAAATTGTAGTCAACAATATAATATATACCAATTGCGCTACAACGTTATAAGTCTGGGCCTCAAATTTCTGTGTCCATGATCATTTCTGATAGGCAAGTAGGTGATCTTCTGTGCCGAATCCCTCACAAGGTTCACGGTACGAGTGTTAAATGTGCACATCGAAAGTCCATTGGTGCACAGCCTGGGTTCGAACCTAAGACCTCAGGGATGAGAGTCGCACGCAAGCCACTAGGCCAACACTGCTCTGGTCAACAATACAATACATATTATAATTTACAATTAAAGCATTTTCACTTTTAGGAATTAAAAGTGTTAATACGACTTGTTCATAAACTAAATAAGTTTTACCCAAATTTTAAATCACATTTACACTATGACTTAAAGAGAATAATACTTTAGTTAAAGCAGTTAGACTGAATCAGTTTAATAATAAGGGTTGCAGTTGGCATGCATGTCGTTTATAAGCAGCAGTCGATTACAATCTTAAAAACTGAAATATCATAAACACGTATTTCTAGTGACGTAATAATTAAAATTTACAGTTAATTAACAAACACAATAATGATTGTGACAAGCTAGTAAAAAAGGTATTGGCAGTACACAACAAGTTATTCTAAATTAGTTTTACAATAAGGCTTTTCATGGAAAACTAAAAAAACCTTGTAAAAAATTCAGTAAAGTAAACATTTACAAAAGGTAAGGACATATGAAGCGCTTCATCATCGTATATTGAAACTGGAGGAAGGAATCTTGCTCACATCTAAAGGAAGGATACTCGATCAGACTAACAACTGCATCTATTTTGATATTATGACATTTTGCCTTGATTGACTTGATTTTAAAGCATAAGGGCGTCTCCTGCGAGACTGGGACTTGGATTATCACTGGAGTGAGAAAAGAACAAAAGATTCCTCGCCAGTGAAGAATTTTTGCTCTTAATTTAATTCTACGTGTCTAAGGTCGCGAAGTTGTGTCTTGTCAGTTAACGTATGACGCCATTGAAGGGATTGGTAGGCGCAGATTGTAGATGTCGTTACAAAGTAAACAGAAATTGTTCGAGCTGTTGAAATTGACTTCATCATCAATAAATATTAAACACAAAAGTAACTTAATATTAGTGATTAATGCTTTGGCAAGTTCGTTGTAGAATCAAAGATATTTATAAGTAATACATTCTAGAACAGCTATCATACAGGCGTACAGCTGATTGTCAAGATGGGACCTTGAACTGTTGGATGGGGTGGCGATAATATGGGGTCATGTTGAACTGTTTTCTCCCACACCAATAATTGAGAAGAGAAATTAATTTCCTTACATATAAATACATATATATATATATATATTGCTGTTCATTTATCTCGCTAAAACTCGAAATGGCTAACGGAGCAGGCCAACTATGCTCTGAAAAAATTGTGGAAGTTCAAGGAATGATTTAACGATGGATAACAAATAATAATTAAAAACGATTGAATTTACAAATAAAAACTTTTTATAGCTAGGAAAGATTTGATGTCTTTTAGAAATAAAAAAAATGTCACTTAGTTGTCAAAGATGCATTCGGAAATGTGTGTTAGGTAGCTGTAGTATGAGGTCCGGATCTCTTTGGTCAGTTGAATTTTTTTTTATTAAGTTTTGAAACAAATATATATAGGTATTACGAACTTCACCGGATCATGTACAATAAATATTCATCATTATTTTTCATACTAATTTACAGGGTTAGAGGTTTTTAAGCTGCAACAATATATTCAAATATTTATGAGAAACTACAAGAACGTCGACCAATAAACCACATTGAGAATGAAGAAGGAGAACGGAAAGAAGAATCGGGAGAAGCGATCGATGTATATAGCCGTCTCTCTCCCGTTGCAGAATGTGTCGTATTGCGGGAGCGAGGCCGACGTACTGGCGCGAGGATCCACTGAATTCGGGAAAATGTGCTGCGAAAAGTAACAAAATTAGGTTCCGGGATGTTTTATTTATTAATTGTAAAACGGTTTTATAAATTTAGGGTCCCAGCAAACAATATTGGTATTGAATGGTAAAAAGGTCCGTGATATGTTCTGTCTCCTACATTCATTGAAAATGACATAATAATGCTACACCAACCTTGAACGCATCCAAATCTCTCGAAAGATCTTCATCAGAATACCCCTTCATGACCTTTGTCGCTACTGGACCCATATAATTGTTGACCACAGCGAACTCGAAAAGCGACAAAAAGACGAAAACCGAGCAGGAAGACATCCACACATCTATGGCCTTGACATATGAGACCGGAGGTAAGTTTTGTTGTGATTGCGTGTTTTGTGTCGCTGAAAAAAAATTCAATTAACAAACGCTATTAACAGCTAGTCAGAGATCATTTGTGTCTTAAATATCTATAAAGTTTTTCTCATAATTTTTAGATTCTGCTTGCAATCAAGTCGTAGTTAAAAGCTATAACAACGAAACTAGATAAACACTATCTAGTATATTTTAGTTCATGAGTGTACATTATTTTACCTAAGTGAATAAATTAAATTGAATTTGACATAAACTCAGTTTTTAACATGACACAAATTCGTGTAAACAAATTTATATAAATGACTCGCATGACTACTTATCTTTAACTACTTTCTTAGAAACAAAATTTTCTCTAACGATGTAACCTAACATTAATTAAGTATATATGACGCAGTAAAGAAGTTAAATCAGAGAGTTCATTGAATCTCTAGACAGTTAATTAATAATGAATATTCAATCAAGTTACTAAAGTTCCGTTAGACATGTGAGTGAACAAAACGTTTAACGAGTTTCCTAAACGTTCCTAGGCAACAAGACTAACCTAACCTAACCATTTACAATAAAACAAAACACGGAATTTGCAAGCTCTTAGTTCTTCACGATCACACCGAAATAACAATAACAAATGAAATAATAATGTTTTGTTTTACATTATTAATCAACACGCTGGCTTTCGGTCAGACAGATAGATAAACGTATTCGACGCTGCTTTATCTAAATGAAAATGAATTACTTGATTGAATATCGATCTTTAATTAACTTACTAGAGATTCAATTAACTCTCTGATTTAACTACTTTACTGCGACATTTACATATATATATGTGTGTGTGTAACAGAATGTTAACAATCATCGCACACTTGAAGCCAATATGACTCCTTAAATTTTTACCACGCTCATAAATTATTATAATATAACATTTTCGTTTTCGATAATATCCAATAACAATATCGTTTCACACAACTTTAGGGGTCTTTTTGTATCGAAGAAGTTGGGGGTCCGCCAACCATCCGCGAATATACAGGGTAAATTACATAAATAGCAATTAGGTAGGAATATAACAAAGGTAAAGAAAACAATAATTATAGTAAATAATTAACTATGCAAGGTTGCTAAAACGGCTCATCGAGCCATCTTTCGTTTTAATTAAACGATAAACACAATATTTCTTAAGAAAATATAGTTTATTTAGATACAAAAATGTAGGCTACGTTTTTTTATAAGTGTAAATTTAAAATATACATCATATACCAATATTTCCATGTATGAAAAGGCGCCTTTCTTGTTAGTTAATTTGGCAATAATAAAAATAATTTTATATTCATTTCAAAAACTTGCGTTAATAATCAAGAACTTGATAGTATCAATAATTTAATGACCGAGAAATAAAACCATATACTCTCTTTACACCGCAGCTCATGTCTGAGCGTCGTGTTCAGCAAGGAAGCATATGGAGCGGAATATCTCTAGTCACCGGTTTCTGTCCAGCCGGTCTCTTATGACAGTGTAGAGTTTTGAGGACGATGAGGGTTTCACTTGATCGGTCTATCTGGTCAAAGACCACGTGATCTTTTGCCTTTGTACCAACCACGATAAGTTTCTCCAAGTTTCTCTATCGCAATACGATAATCGACGGAAATAAGATAATTCGCTGTAGGCATATGGTAGACAGACGAGTCCATATGCGGAGTTGGATCAGGACCGATGCGCAGACCACGGTATTCTGAGCATTCGCCGCCAGCACAAACTAATATTAGGTCCTTACATATGAAATTGGCGTTTTGTCGTACTGGCCACTTTGACCTCAAATATCTCCTCTTTGGTTAGGAATTTCAAATTCAAATTTGTACAGCTATTTACTCATGTATTTGTGCTTCGATGATCGTCATTCATTTGTTTTTTTCTGTTTGCGTCACTCATTTTACAAAATGGAAAACTTAAAGTATCGCATTATTTACGAGTATGAGTTCCGCCGTGGCACTAGTGCTGCGGAAACGACTCGAAGGGTGAATGATGTGTATGGCGGTCATGTTGCAAAAGAAAACACAGTTCGTCTTTGGTTCCAACGTTTTCGTTCTGGAAATTTCAACCTGCAGAACAAGCCCCGTGGACGGCCTGAGACCCAAGTTGATAATGAAGTATTGAAGGCTATTGTGGAAGCAGATCCATCGCAAACCACGTCCGAGTTAGCTGCAGGCTGCGGTGTTAGTGATAAACTGAGACTGTTTTAATTCACTTGAAGCAAATTGGGAAGATTAAAAAGCTTGAAAGGTGGGTACCTCAGGAATTGACTCAAGCAAACCGTCAAACGCGCGTCGACTGCTGCGGTACATTACTGAACCGGCACAATAATGAAGGTATTTTAAACCGAATCATTACCTGTGATGAAAAATGGATTCTTTACGATAATCGGAAGCGCTCAGCGCAATGGTTGGATCCTGGCCAGCTAGCCAAATCTTGCTTGGTGCGAAAATTAACCCCAAAAAAGACCACGCGTCCAATACTTGTAAGCGTTTGGTGGACTAGTGCCGGTATTGTTCATTGCAGTTTTCTCAAATCTGGCCAGACTATTACGGCTGATGTCTATTGTCAGCAATTGCAAACCATGATGGAAAAGCTAGCGGCTAAACAACCTAGGCTGGTCAATCGCTCCACGCCACTGCTACTTCACGACAACGCTAGACCACACACTGCACAACAGACGGCTACCAAATTAGAAGAGCTTCAATTGGAATATCTAACTCATCCTTCGTACTCCCCGGATCTTGCTCCAACAGATTATCATTTTTTTAGAAATTTGGACAACTTCTTTGGCAAAAAATTTAACTCTGATGGGGCAGTCCAAATCGCCTTCACAGATTTTATTGATTCCCGTCGGACTGTTTTTTTTAGTAAAGGGATCAATGAATGGGATGATACCTATGAGATGGCAAAAGTGCATAGAAAACAATGGTTTATACTTTGATTAATTAAATATATTATATTCAAAAATATTCGACTTTTTGTTCCTCCCATACAAAACGCCAATTTCATATGTAAGGATCTAATATAAATTATTAACATACTTAGCCATATACAGGAGAGTCTTGTCATGATACAGCCACAGATAATGATTCGGGATGCTCATTTCGTGGAAAGTGACTTTTTTCGCATTCTTGAAGAAGCAGTCTGGCCGCCAGATATTGTTCAGCCACTCAACATCTAGGATTCTATACTCCTCGTGCATGTTCTCAGGGAGTCGTAGCCGTGGATCCCGCCAGGACTGCGCCAGGAATATGTCTGCTACGTATGTCTGGAATATATTTTTAAAATATGTTTAATTACGCAACTTCTTTTAATTATTAGTCTCAGAATGATTCCAACTTAGGGATTTTCCGGGGGTTTTTTTTAGATGGTACATTTGTTTAGGAGATTACACATAGATTCAGGAAATGAATGTTATTATATTTGAATTCGATCCCCAACTGTGCACCAATGGACATTCTGTCAATGTGCGCATATAACATTCGCTCGAACAGTGAAGAAAAACATCGTGAAGAGGTCGAATTGCAATCGACGGCGTGTGTCAGGCACAAAAGGCTGATCACCTAGTTGCCTATAGGATTACCAATTAATCATGAAACAGATACAGTAATCTGAGACACAGACCAAAAAGGTTGTATCGCCATTCATTTATTATATTCAAGGTGTAATCAATTATACGCTGAAAATCTCGAAGTTTATTAAAATTAAACTGAGTACAACGTGATTATTTTTACTGATAGGGCCCCATCAAAAGAAATTGCCACGTGCCACAGATGGTATAGTTACGACACTGTATCCTATCGTAATGACCCAGGAACTGTACACACTCTAAATGTATACTAATTGGTAATAGAATAATCCGATCTAGGTAAGATTAACTTTGGCCCGAGATGCACTTAAGCGTAAATGTCATAAGAAGCCAAAGGAATCCAGCCAAATTGGCCGAAGTAATCCATAGATATTTAATTGTTCGTAAACTCTAGTTCAACGATACGTTAACTGTCCTTTTTCTCTAAGCGGCATTTGCTAAGAATGTCGTAAAGATGTTGTAAAAGAATGATTATTCTTACGCTTACGCTACAAATTTTGATAAAGTATGTAAAATTTATAATTTATTAGAATGCCTATAATTAATTTCATTAAATAAAAATTCACAAGATACTGGTCAAACGGTATCGTCCCCACTATTTGTTATTATTTTTTATTCTTAATAGGTCAAACACGATAAGGTGTATAATATATTTACTGATATAATTTTACATTTAAAAATTTAATTCAGAATAGCTTCAGACAAATTCTTCCCGACTAAGGTATATAAGAAACTACACACTCGAAAGCTGGGCACGGTTTAGGGGAGGGCAACAGGGGGAATCTACAGCCCTAAGGCCTTCACAATAAAGAGCTCGAAAAAAGATATCAAATCTTCCAACTTTACCTACATTTCCTTGTACAAACATGTTTTCATTTTTCGTCAATATTAACAGAAATCTTTGATCTCAACCGAAAACCGAAACCCTTTCAGGTGAACATGGGCAGCTACAAGCATTTACCTAAACTACTCTGCTCTGTGTCCCATAGATGTATTTTCGCGGGAAAAAAAAACCTTATTCACATTAATCATTTGATAGACAGTTACTTACCATACTCTCTTCATTGATAGAATCCAAAGACAATACAGTGACATGGAAATAGACAATAGTAGGCTCGCCGAGGGACTTTGGAGCCCTGTTCTTGTCGTAATACTTGGCTTTAACGGGTAATATGTCACGAAGAGAGAGACTGGTTTCCCCTTTAAACTCCATTTCTTGATATGATGCATTTGATCTTAAAACAAATTTAATTCTTTAAAATATCACGATTGACTTGTACTTGACTTTTTTTTATTTTATGTAATAGCAGGCAAACGGGCAAGAGGCTCACCTGATTTGAAGCGATACCGCCGCCCATGGACACTCACATTGACTTGCACAGAAATCTGATCAACTTATTGCTTTTATTAGATTTATTGTTAAATATTTATTATAACAATTACGTATTACCAAATAAATTAGACAGCTCAAACAATTTACATTATATTTGCTAATAACTTTTTATCAGGCGTTTGAAAATGATTGTAAATAATTCAGTGCCCCTAATATCTTTTATTCTACATCTGTTTTAAGATAATCTACGAATTTCCCAAAAAAAAATCGCAGAAGAGAAAAGCCAAGGGGGTAAACATCTCTTAATACTTACAGAAAACTGACAGCAGCCTGCACTCGACCAGCACTTGATATCCGCAACAGCAAGAGCAACATAGACGAAAACGCATACATGTCCACTTTCAGTTTCATTATCACACCAACAACGTTATGTCAACTCTGCATCTTTTATTAGATCACCTTTTGAACTAGATTTCAAAAACGTACATATTCAGGCCGATGGGAAATAATCTGAAATAATTGTTTGGTATTTTTTGTTAACGTCGACGTCAAGTGGGCAAAATCTACAAATAAACATGACCAAAACTAACATAATTCACATTCTGACATATAACACAAATACATTTACAGTATAAAAGCAATAAACTAGACGATTGCGTATTCTTGCGTATATCACTAGATAAATTTTGTAATTGGAAAACACATATTGAAAAAGGACTAAATAGACAACTTCGTCGATGTGTTAAAACGTTTAAGGGAAACTGTTAACCATGATACGGTATTAACTGCTTATCATGCATATGTTTCATCCATACTTAGATATGAAATATAGTTTGGGGAAATTCAGTCGAAGTAAATAGATACCCTATTAACTTAAGGCTCAAACGTATTAGAGCAATTTGTGGAGTAAACTGTCTTGATAGTTACGTACATTTAAGAGGCTCAAAATTTATCTCTTCCCTGTATCTATATTTTAGAAATGTCCTTATTCGTTCATAAAGACATAAATATTTTTAAGTAAACGGGCATTAACAACTGTCGAACTCATCTTTTGTACAACAATCAAGGTTTATAATTATTTACCGAAAACATTAAAAGATCTTCCTACTACAGTTTTTTTTTTAATCGACTTAATGCTGTGGAAAAAAAAATATTATATAAATTATTATTTGCGTGAAACATTATAATTGATATTAATTTCTTATATACATAATATAAGAATTGCCTTATCGATATGACTCATAATGTATATAACTTCTGTGTAATGTTTTAAGACAAATTTGCACGCCATTATGTGTGGCAGAATATGCGTAGTTTCGATTGTACCACCGTAACATTTTTGTACCATATTCATGCAAATAAATTATTATATAGTAGGGCTATGTAGGGACCATTGCCAGCTTTATATTACATGTATATTTCTTAATCAATAGTGGTAGTCAATAGCAGGTGAACTTGTAGTACGCGACTCAACTTTTAATTACGTATATCTATTTCAGAAATAAAAATATTTGAATATATTAAATATATTTCAAAATCTAAACTAACAATTAAAACAGGAATCTATTTTATTTATTTCATATGAATTTAAGAGAAGTCTTAGATAAGCATTAATCCTTTTAAGAAAAGTCTGTAGCTAAGGTTGTACCAAATGACGTAACTGCAAAATTGTTTCAACCTAGCAATTACACAATTCTATTTTATATTAATTTATAAAGGATTTTAAGAGTAAACACGCTGACTAGGGTTAGGACAAGAGTCGAGTAATAATTATTAATTACATCCCAATTATCAAATAGAATATGATTTTAATATATGTATTTGCAAGTTAATTAGTGGTTTACAAAAGTCTCCGACAATTGCTGTAAGAATTTAAAAAAAAAACATAATTAGAAAATTTCCAATAGGAATGTCTTTACCGACCAATAAAAACAGTACCTAGGATTAGCTTTCAAAATATTTACCTGTTAAATAACTGTTTCCTTATTAAAAGGAAAATAAATTATTGATTATAGGATGGACAGAAATTAGGCCTTAGATAATTATTATGCATTACATAATATTTGTTTAATTCAAAATATCTTACACCATTAAAAAACAACACTTCACACGCACTAAAATGACAATAAAAACAAAAATTCTAAACAAATTTCACGTGAAAATATAAAGGAATGTTGCTGTGAACTGTCTACGTTGGATAGGCGACTTAGACACAGATATCATTTGTATGGCTTCTTACACATAATACAATTTAATATGTGGAATATATGAATAACTTATACTTCTTTGAATTTCTTCTTCCTCCGCAATGCTTTCAGCTCTTTCAGCGGGTCGTATTCCATTGTAATCAGCCTTTGGCGGTACTGGTAAAGGGTCAATGCATTTGTTTGTACGTATTTGTAATAAGGAACAACCACCTATGCGACGACAAATATCAGAAGCGAAAGTCTAGTTTTTTCTTTGGCAAAATTCGTAAAACGTTACGTGAATATATTTCGGGATTATGTTCTTCCTTGGTGGTATTTATAACTAGACAAGCCTGTTATGTACGCTTCCAATCAATCAAATACATTGTTGCAAGCCTATTAATAACTTTATTTATAATACAGGAGATAAACCTGTAGGCGTGGTAGAAACATACTTACACGTCACGAATATTTTTACAAATTATGTATGAGGTATCTGCTATGCGTGATCCACTGTTATTTTTATTGGTCATCGGATCGAGCATAGCAATCGCAGTTAGGAAACAGCTTATATAGCGAGCGAGATATAACCGGCATTGTAATGCCTGCCTGAATTTGAAATATTTCAATTGTGTTGTTGGGTGACTCTGTACAATACAGAAAGTGTCTAAAAGGAACTAAAATTAAATTAATAAATGTGTGAGTGTGAGTGTGTGTGCGCATTTAAGAGCGCAGCTAAGAGTAATTAGGCTGCGTTGCGTCTGTTAGTTTTTCCAAGAACCAGGTGCAAATGTGCAGGATGATCATCTAATGTTAAGTGATACCGTCCATGGATATGCCGGAAGGCATAAATGATTATTCATAGACAGTACAAGTTTATATAATCTTAACATGTCTTCGAAGTATACATAACTCCTAACTAGTACATGGAATATTATGCATATATTAAGCCCATGTTCGGTAGGATTACAAAGGTACAAAAAAAACCTTACAAAGATATCTTTTGACCGCAGTATGTAATGAGATTAGCTTTGGCCTTGCACCACATAATTGTCACCCTCACCTACTAGCATGGATGACGCATCGAAACGTGTACACATGTATAAATGCCAAAACAGCTAAACCAATTTTCATGGCCTTAACCATTTTTTATGGGGCCGATCAAGTATTACTTATTTACTGCAATGTATCCCTCTTCCTCTTGAGAGCAAAGGTAAGAAAAACTCAAAAATAATAATACATAAACGCATTATTTTTTTGTACGATACATTTCGTATTCAAGCATAGACAATGTATGGGTAATATGTTTAAAAAATTAAATTATTGTTGACGTAATTACCAAATATGAAAATCAAAAACACCAATTGTGCTGACGTAATACTTGAACTTAGACAATGAAATATTTAAAAAAAACTTAATCACGAAATATGAATGTTCTACGTGATTTAGAAATATAAACCTTTGTTTTTAATTGCTTAAAGTTTGTTGTTCGTGTTAAAGACTGTCAGTTTGAATGTTTGGGAAACCACTATAATATTGGCCGAGATTTGTTCTGATATAGGAAAGGTTCTTTCAAACCTTTTAAATTCATAAAATATAATAAATGTGCCCGGCGCCGGCACAGGTTACAAATGGTAGTATTTTAAAAAAGTCTATCAATTACAAAGTAAACAATATAAGCTTTAATTTTTTTATGGACAACTTTACTATTAAACTTAAAAAAAATATAATATTTTGTGTACACGTGTATAATTAAAAATATTTTTTTTTAATTTGACTTATATTTCATGTAGGATTTTTAACATTAACAATTATTAAAATTAACTCATAAAACAGACGGAGTAATGTCTGCCCGTATGACTTGTTTGGACTTATGGCACCTGATACAACTTATAATTCATTATCGCTTTTCTTCCCAGTCCCATAGATCCTTTGACACAAATTATAAAAATCCCACTTTTGTAATTTTTCCGGATTTTCCTTGAACATCATTCTGTATTGAGCGCGAATGTTCATCATTTTATTGGAACAATCCAACGGGGATTTCTTCAGAATATCCGCCGCTTCCATCCAAAGATAGCTCCGCACACATTCTGGATTTTTAAATTTATCCAAATGCGCTAAGTACCAGGTTAGCAGTCTTTCTGTCTCAGTATCTGTCCAAACAGAGCTTTCGGATGCATCTATCTTAAACAACATCTCCTTCTCTGATATCTTCTTTAGCAGATCTTCAAACGGTGTTCCAGTAGCGAATAACTCGTTAAGTTTCTTACTAATTACATCGGCTGGTTCCGATATTAATCCCGCAAGTTCCGACCACATTAGTTCTTTTAATTGGGGGTTAAGAAAATCCTCAATGTTTGTTAGATAAAAATTCAAAGCCGCTTCAACTTTCTCATCACTCAAGTCGACGGCTTTCGGTTTGTTTTCACGTGGAATAATTTTTGTGAAAATTTGTTTATATTTCATTTCATTGTTCCTATATCTGTTCTTTAGTAATAAATACATCTTTTTGCACGAAATTGGCGATTTTCCGTCCATTTCCAATGATATCTCTTTCCACATTTGCTTTGGAATAATCTCTTCATGTGACATTAGGTATTTTAAATATAGATTTAATAATTTCGTTTTAGATTGTCTGTTCCATATGATCTTTGATTTTGATTCGCTTTTTATAGCTTTGTCTTCATTTGGGTAAATAATTTGGGCTTGGGATATATCTTGTCCTTCTGGTATAACTATTAAACATTGAAAATCATCATCTGAAAAACAAAATCATCAAGTTGTAGAGATTATGTGTGATTTAACAGAAATACAAAATTGTTTTCACTTTATGCAAACTATGGCGATATACAAATTATTCTATATAACTGTTTTGAGTATAAATTTCAGATACATGGCCATTTTTAAAGTAGACTTTGGAAAGTCTTACGTTTTCTGTTTCGTATATTTTGATTCACAATGTAATCTGTTTTGGCTTTGTATATTGTCTAAGTGTTTTATTTTATATGTGTAGCTGTAATTATAAATAAATGAAGTAAATTAGGTAATATTAAAAATATACTTGAATTATTACTTCCTCTACCTCTGAACCAAGACCTGTGTGAGAATGGACTTTTCTCTGTAGCGGATTTACCAGCAAGCTGAGTAGGCATAGAGGAGCATATTTGGGAAAATATATTTTTTGACTACCAAATCATACAATTTCTGAATGACGTTTTACAGATTGAAGTATCCAACAAATGTTGGCGATAACATTTAACTCTTACGTATCACTGGACATTCTCTGTAGCAAACTTCTATATTCTAGAGTAAAGCAGCTAGTTCAGAGGCCAGTAATCGACCTCTCCGACCTCAGCTCAGCTCTTTGTATGAGTAAAAAGAGCAAAATTGCAGAAAATGTATTTCCCTCTTTCCCCTCCCCCCTATCAAGCTATACATGCCAGTCCTACTACTGGTTGGAGGCTGCGAACTGGATTGTCTGTGTATAATGTAGTGCTCAAAAATCAATCCCAAAAAATATTTTACATGCAGTTTAAACGAAATTGTTGGTTTGTAAAAATAATCTAGGACTATGTAGAGGCTAGGGCGGCAAAAATTCACCACCGGCCTTAAACATTTGTAAATCCCCCAATGACTTCTCTATGTGGGCAATTTACACTCGCCCGTAAGATGAAGGAATCCTGAGGAAACCGACATGCCTAAGACCCAAAAATGTGTCAGTCACAAAAGGCTAGCAGTTGAGTATTAAGAAAAAAATACTAAAATAAATAATAAATGCGACTTCAAGAATCAGTGAAATAAGAAAATAAAGTGCCTCTTTTTATATATATATATATATATTGTTACGAAGACGGGTCGACTACAATGTTTCTAGATTTTTCCACTAGTTAGAGAACTTTTCAGCAGGCTGAAATATGATTTCTGACCGTTTCAGGAGAGGCTCAATCACATATTAGTTAATTGTAATTTTCATAATGTTACCCTAGTTTTCAGGAAGCTGAAACCTTTTTTCAGTCGGTTTCAGAACATGCGTAGTCGAGTGGTGCAGTTTTCAGGAGACCCGTTTTCAGGCGTTTTCAGGCCTAGTTATACCCCTTTGATGAAGGAATATTCTAGACCGAACTTTCTAGGTGTGAGACAAGGACGAAATGATACGAGAGAGAGAGAGAAAAGATCAGAACTTTCTCGAAACTAGACGAGCACTCTAGAACGCCGTACGACAAGGACGGAGCAACGTGCGAAAGAGACAAAGAGTGCGAACGTTCTAGAATTGTGCAATCGCTACTCAGTAGCAAGCCCGCCTAGAAAGTTCTCGAATATTGTTTAGAATTATTCCCAGGGATATATAAGCGAGCCGAAACGCGACTAGTCACTTAGTTTTGAATGCGATTACAAGAGCGAAACACCGAAGCGATAAAAGTGAATATAAGTGAAGTAATAAGTGATTGTTTTTGTGTGCTATAAGTGCATTTCTGCTATTAATTTGTGCCCATAAATTCCTCATTTGATTTACCAATAAATAAACCCTTGAAGAAATCCACGGCATTTTCTATCCGATCCCCTAGCTCGTAACATTTTGGTGTCAGAAGTGGGATAGAAACATGTCAATTACTCCAAGGGAGTATCGTGAGGAATTTGTGGCAGGGTCTGCAGCAGATGTGGAGATGCAGACTATGAAAACTGAGGCATTGAAAGATAAGTTTAAAAACCTGGACAGTAGGTTATCTAAACAGGAGAAACGCTTGCTTGAGTTGGAAAAGGAGGTTCAGTGCCTTAAGATGTCAGGTTTTGTGGAATCATCTGGAACGCTGGAAACACCTACCTTTAATGGTTCTTCTTCTTGGGGGGCCTATAAGGTACAGTTTGACGCTCTGTGCAAGATGAACGGTTGGAAAAATGATCGGGCTGTAGCTGCTCTTATGTTGGGACTGCGAGGCGAAGCCTTGACCGTTTTAGAAGCCATGAAAGGTGATGTGACACTAACGCGACTGCTGGATGCCCTTGAGTCACGTTATGGGGACTCACATTTGGAGCCAGTCTATAGGGCTCAATTACGGGAGAGAGTGCAGCAACCAAATGAGAGCTTACAAGAATGGGGCCTGGAAATAGAGAAGCTGGTAAGGAAAGCCTTCGCATCCTTACCAGATGTCGCAGACAAGATATTAGTACAAACCTTCATTGATGGAATAAGAGATCGTGAAGTCAGGATAAGTGTAAATCTTGGTCACCCCAAGAACCTGAAGGATGCTCTAGCCCATGCGTTGGAGGTGGAGGCGATTCGGAAAGATCTTCAACCTTACCGCATTAGGGCTGTCACGGAAAAAGCTAAGTGTCAACGAGGGCCAACCTGTTACACCTGTGGGGAAGTAGGGCACATGAGGTTTTCATGCCCTAAGAAAGACTTCCGAGGTGATGTGAAGGTTAGACGTGGGAATACCTTAGTTATCGAAGGAGAAGTCAATGGAACTAAGTGTAACCTAACACTCGATACTGGAGCTTCACGAACAGTGATCAGATATCAGCTTTTGAAGACATTTTATAAAAGCCCTTCTAGAGGAATTGTACAGCTTGTGACGGCAACAGGTCAGCGCATAACCGATCGAGGAGAAGGTATCGCAACCTTCAAGATTGGTGGAAGTTTTTACAGACATAAAGTTGTTCTTGCTGACATAGTAGATGACTGTATAATCGGTTTGGACTTTATGAAGTTCTATAAGTGTAAGATAGATCTAGAAAAAGGAATGTTCAAGTGTGGAAAACAGGAAGTTTGCTTTAAAGGTAACCGTTCAAAAAGTGGTTATGACGCCTGTAGAGTAATCAATGTGGACGGACAGGCTAATAATCAACAAGAGTGGAACACAGTTCAAACAGTTCCGGATAACTATACGGAAGCCCTGTCAATAGTTCTATCAAAAGCAGAGGGCAGTTAAAGAAATTTTCTGACATGTTATCAACCCATGAAAGAGAGCTAAGAAGGAGTTCAGATGTAGTGTCTCAAAGACCGTGCGATAAAGTTAACGAACAGGATGGAAGGGATAATGACCACGTGAGGTTACTAAGAACAGATACCATAAGTCCAGATTGGTGTGGGAAATTAATTCAGGAAGAGCAACATCAAGATTCTGACATTAAACCCATTCTGGACTGGATGAAATCTTCAGCTGTCAAGCCGCAATGGAGTAAAGTTGCATCTACAAGTAACACTACTAAGAGTTACTGGGCTCAATGGGATAGTTTAGTTCTACATAATGGAGTGTTATGTCGCAAATTGAAAAATGCTCAAGGCGATCATTTGCAGTTTGTTGTGCCAAGATTCAAGGTTCGCGACATATTAGAAATGTGTCATAGTGACTTGTCTAGTGGACATTTAGGAGTAAAACGGACTCTTATGAAGGTTAAGGAAATGTTTTATTGGATACATTATCGTGAAGATGTAGAAGACTGGATCAAGAAATGTAGAGCTTGTGCAGCTGTTAAGGATCCGCAGACTCGATGGGAAAAGATAATGGCCACCTATAAAGGGAGTAATGATGCTCGGGACGAGCATGTCTAAGGAGGGGGTAGTGTTACGAAGACGGGTCGACTACAATGTTTCTAGATTTTTCCACTAGTTAGAGAACTTTTCAGCAGGCTGAAATATGATTTCTGACCGTTTCAGGAGAGGCTCAATCACATATTAGTTAATTGTAATTTTCATAATGTTACCCTAGTTTTCAGGAAGCTGAAACCTTTTTTCAGTCGGTTTCAGAACATGCGTAGTCGAGTGGTGCAGTTTTCAGGAGACCCGTTTTCAGGCGTTTTCAGGCCTAGTTATACCCCTTTGATGAAGGAATATTCTAGACCGAACTTTCTAGGTGTGAGACAAGGACGAAATGATACGAGAGAGAGAGAGAAAAGATCAGAACTTTCTCGAAACTAGACGAGCACTCTAGAACGCCGTACGACAAGGACGGAGCAACGTGCGAAAGAGACAAAGAGTGCGAACGTTCTAGAATTGTGCAATCGCTACTCAGTAGCAAGCCCGCCTAGAAAGTTCTCGAATATTGTTTAGATTATCCCCCAATGACTTCTCTATGTGGGCAATTTACACTCGCCCGTAAGATGAAGGAATCCTGAGGAAACCGACATGCCTAAGACCCAAAAATGTGTCAGTCACAAAAGGCTAGCAGTTGAGTATTAAGAAAAAAATACTAAAATAAATAATAAATGCGACTTCAAGAATCAGTGAAATAAGAAAATAAAGTGCCTCTTTTTATATATATATATATATATATATATATATATATATATATATATATATATATATATATATATATATATATATATATATATATATAAATTTTGTGCGTGTGTTTGTAAATAAACTCCTAAACCGAGAATTTAAATGGAAATTACATTCGAGATTTTTTTACATTTAGATGATTTTTTTGTATGTATTTATTTACAGAAATACATACATTTCCTTACAGACTATGGCAATACGATAATGTCGAGAAACATTAAATAAAATATAATACTATTAAATAATATTAAACACATAATTTACACAATATCGCTACTGTGAGTTCACTCAAATAAATATATCGATAATGTCAGAGACAGCACTCAGTAGTCGCAACGTCCTGGATACTGAGGATCTGTGCAACTGACTTCTTGCCCTTGGTATCGCAATTAACCTAGGCCTTCGCCGTCGCACATATCCCATAGGTACTAAGAAATCCAGTTCTTGGAGTACACTTGGGTTGCACACTACACCCCTCAAGACTTTCATTACGTAATAGTAAAATATGTATACAGGACAACGTCCATCGTGTCCGCTCGTTTAGACAGTAGATCTTTATTAAACTTTTAACTTGCCTACACATATTTTTTGATTGCATCTTTATCATTTTATGTAATCTAAATTTTCTTAATTTTTTATGTAAATATGATCTCGTTACTTTGAGCATGTTTTAAGTAAGTACAAAAAAACTTTATATATAAAAATGAATTGCTCTTCGTTTGTCTCCCTAAAACTCAAAAATGGCTGGACCGCGTCGACTTATTACGATCGTAATTCAGTGAAGGTTTAATCTTTAAACAGTGGGAAACAAAAATAATAAGTAAAGAAAACTATTAAAAACGACACTTGAATTTTCCATTAAAAACTATTTCAAGCTGGGAAATATTTAATGTCTTTTGTGTTTTTAAAAGAACATTGTCATTCGGTTATCATATATTTATGCCTTCAGAAATATGTGTTTTCTAACTAAATGAGATCCAATTTCATTGGTCTGTTTTAAAAAATGTGTATGTTTTGACACATGTAGGTGATACAAAGGTCACCAGGTTGTGTAGTAATAAATGTGTTAACTTACCATCTTGTACTTCATTCTTTATATCTGCCACCATGTCTCTGGTGTATATTTTATCCATAACATCAAAATATTTCCATGACACTCTTTTATCTGGATTATTGCTTTTCATTGTTTTCAATTTCCTATAACATTTTCTCAATTCATAATATTTATCCAAACAAGCTGTTGCAGTGTGACCAGTTACCTCTGCGATTTCTTCCCATCTCCATTTCTCCTCATCATCAAAGTTACCAGTAGCAAAATTTATCAGTTTAGTTATATCTTGGTGCGACCAGTCTTCTGTATCTTTTACAATATTGTGGTTTTTCAGCTTGGCCTTAACTGCTCTGTAACCAAAAACTTTCTTGCATATTGTGAAATATGGCCACACTATTGGCAATTCTGGTTTCGTTATTTCTCTTTGGACATGGTTAAAATATATCTGCTTGAAGTTTCTGAATCTATGCGCACACTCTGTGGCGGATATTTCAATTTCCTTTGATAAGGTCTCCCATAAGGCAGACTTTTTATAGTTTGGGGAATTAAATTTATCCTTATTTTTAAGGTAATATTCTAGGATTTTTATTCCTTTTGCCCTTCCTATATCACGTTTGACACGCGTAGTAAAACCTCTTTCATCAAATCTTATATCATCATTTTCAATATTATCAAAATAATTGTCTTCAAGATCCTTCATGTTTATTTTCTTAACTGAAAATCAAATTAAAATGTGATATAGGAAAAAATCTTAGTTAATTTCACTGAAAATAGTTTTAATTGGGTTCAAAAATTCATCATGGATTCACTGCTTAGGCATAAAGTTAATAAAGAAATCACCACATAGGTACAATAGATACAACAACGACAATCAGTATTATTCCTATTTCCAAAGAGTATAGAATTAAATAATTTATCAATAAAAAGGCTTTGTGTGCTGTCAAAGGATTTATGCTATTATTTTAATTTATTAACTGCAGAAAGGTAAAATTTACATGGAAACACTATACATTATTTCTAAGGCAATTCAAAGATACAATTTTCTTCCATACCACCATGGGCCAGGTCTCATGGAGGTCATGAATCACTTAGGAGGCCTGGACAGTGAGAAACAATAGGTTTTGTTAGTGGAAATGTGTATATACTGTTTAAAAATTTGTCATTTTAGTAGTAAAATAGAAACACAAGCGTTGCCTTATTAAAAACCCCTTAAACATGTGGCCCATGACTTCTTACCTTCAAGTTTTGCAGGTAGACTTTGTTTCTCGTCGTCTTTCTTATACCCATCCAGTAAATGAAGATCCATGCCATAATCAAATATCACATCAAACATATCAATATAACGCCAATCAATTTGAATTTCTGGATTCTCTTTTTTGTCATTCAAAATATTCTTATACACATCTACTAAATTATCCCACTGATTCTTACAGGATACTACTCCACAGTTTAACTTAATTGTAATAACAGATAAGCATACATAATAACACACTGGATCCTTAACTAAGTTTATGTTATCATAGACAAATTGGACAAGTATGTCTAGTAATTCCGTATCCCAATCTTCAAGCACCTCAGAATTATTTTCTAAGTCTTTTAATGTTTCTTTATATATAATATTATCCATGATTATTTCCCACGTAAGACGTTCAGGTAAATTGTAATCACCCTCCAATAATTTATCAAAATGTTCATTTTTAATTGAATTAAATTTTTCATTGCAATTTTCTGCTGGTTTTTCCAATAACCGTCCAACATCATGCCAGAGAAAATCATTTGGTATGGTAGGATCTTGAAATTCATGCAAACAATCAAAATAATATTTACATAGAAATGTTTTTTCAGTTTCATTCCATTCATTGGTTGGGGTTGGGGTGTATTCAACAACAGCAAATTTTTTCTGAAATTCTTCATCATTTTCAAATATTTGATCAAAATGCCTCATATAAGACCAATGAATTCCCTCATCTCCACTATAAATTCTTTTATGTAACATTTTGATGTAATGTTGCTTATAATTTAAGAAACGCTTGTACCAATAGTCAACATCTTTTTCATTCATATCCCTAGCAATCCTTTCCCATATAGTTTTTGTATTAATGTTATTAGCATAAATATTTTTATACTTTAAATATAAATTAAGCATCTTTTCAACACTGGTATCCAGTGATTTTTTTATTGGGTTTTCTTTCTTAATGCTTTCATTATCTTTATTTGATACATTTAGGTACATATCTATTGGATTTTCATCTTGAAATGCTTGATGGCAAAGATTATAGAATGGCCATTGTATGCTACCCTCCTTTAGCTTCTCAGAGTGTATGAGAAAATATTTTTCTCTAAATTCCCGGAGTTTGTATTCACAAGAGAGTGGCTGTTTGCCCAATAACATTGTTTTACAAGCAACGGCCCACAAATGTTTCTTTTTAGCTGTACCACTTTGAAATGTCTCTTTGTTATCAAGATAAAATACAATAAGACGTCTGATTTCTTCATCTGTCCATTGCTCAGAAGCAAATTGCTCACTAGCTTGAGCCAAGTCTAGTTCGTCAGCTGATTCACTTTCTCCCGTATCCTCAATTACATATTTTGTTTCTGATATCATTTGTATATCTTCTTGTTGATCATTTTCTACTATACCAGCAGCTGACTCAACTACTTGTTGATTATCTGTAATTATATTTTGTAACATAAACATATATTGCAACAAAGATCCATATCCACACTGTATAAAATTAGATTTAAATGCAATATTATAAATAAATATTTACAATAATAATGAGTATTAAATATAGAGGGTTAATTGATTAATTATGAAACTCACCATCGACATAATATAGTAGAATATCACCATTTGGGTGAATTTCTGTTTTCATAACTAACTGATCTAAATCCATTATTGACTGATTTGTTCTACTTATTCGCCCAATACCAGTTAAGTTGTAATTAATTCATTTGATAAAAAACCGGCTATGTAACATTTTATTTATTGTCTTTAGATTGTTAATGTTAATAATTCTTGAAAAAAGTAAATCCTATCATCGATCAAAAAGCGGTAAAATTTAATGATGAAAAATCGGAAACATTTGCAACCTTAACCTGGCGCAGTAATGCTATTAAATTTTTTTTAGTACTATATAGACTTCCTAGACTATTCAAAAATAATTTTTTTCACTGTTCTATTTAATGTTTATTAATATTTCAAAATTATATAAAACAAAATTTTAGCGTATATATTTACTAAATTCTTGTTTTGATGAAATCACCACTGTCTAACTCCGCCATTACGTCACAGACATCATATAACATATTGTTTTTGGTTTTTAGTTACATTTACAATGGTTCAAAGTCAACCACAGAGAATAGAATACAGACTAGAAGATATTTACAATATGAGGGCCTGAGATACAAATACTTTCCAAGAGGTGTTTTAACTAACAAATTTGTTGAGCTGGTTAGTGGTCTTACAAAATTAGCTAGGAGTTAAAATGATTGTCTAATTTTGTGAGAAAACTATTTGAGTCGATGTCAAATATGTTTGTTATCGGTATTATTTTGAGCGTTGGATCCCGTTTCCAGATTTTTTAAATAAAATTAACATAAATTGTCAATTTTCGACTACAACAACGCCGACTTTTATTCAGCATTGATATGGCCCGACAAACATTAATATTACTTCTTCATCTTCTTCGTCGGGGTTTTTATCGAAGACATTAATTTAAAAGGACTATTACTTTATTTGTTTTATAGGCAAATAAATAATTTTCGGTCGTGTCAGTGTGTAAACCTAGTACGTGAGCAATAATTAGGCTTAAAGAAACGTCATACTACCAGATCATAAAGTTTATTAAATTACACAAAAATTTGTTACAAAAATTAACTTTGTTTTATATTATTACATGAGATTACATTAAATCATATGGGAAATCCACATACTTAAAGTTTAATTGATAATA
Source organism: Pieris brassicae (assembly GCF_905147105.1). Classification (NCBI taxonomy): domain Eukaryota; kingdom Metazoa; phylum Arthropoda; class Insecta; order Lepidoptera; family Pieridae; genus Pieris; species Pieris brassicae. Next base: position 15,059,268 of record NC_059670.1, on the reverse strand, counting down.
TTAATTCACATTAAACAACACAAGCTATATTTTACAACAACAAAACTAAGTATAAATACTATCTATGACTAGGATCTTACATCAAATATAACGTCTATCAGAATTGCACCGTAAATAATGCTAAACAAAAATTAGGAATCATAATCATTTTGATTTCTACCTTTTCAACACATTTTAATTATTACAAAATTTAAAATATCTTTTAACACAATAAATGTATTAACTTTATATGATAAAAACGGCGATTAGGTATTTTAATCTAAGTATTAAGTTTGGATTACTAGACAATGAGTGGTGGAGTCTGACGTAGAGTGAAAACAGATGTTTGTCTCAGGCGGCAAGATGCGTACACTCAATTTTCAACAGGCATGACCCACTAATGCCAAACAATTTGCGTGAAAATGGTCACGTTATAACACGTGAGCTAATGTAACTCCCATAGAACTGAGTGTCTAAGATAACCAAACCATAATATACTTTCACTGTAGATAACAAAAGAGTAGGTACTGAGACTTATAATTTTTCTTGATGTTATTATAAATGAAAACTCTTTCAACATGCCTTCAGCCCTCTATTTCTTGCGTTATCCACAGAGTTAACAAACTGCTAAAGCTAGTACATATATATTACATTTTTAAGAGTTCGCCTCGTCGCGGCTCGCTAACTCTCCGCTTAGCAGTTCAAAAAACAAGTACCAAAAATAGTACCCGATTTGTTATTGTTTATTTCCATGTAAAACTGGTAACCTCGGTAACACAGTACTATTTTAGTCCATGTTTTATTATAAGGCTAAAAGCTAAGACAAGACGTCAAGAAGAAGTCAGTACATGTTATCCTGTTGCTGAAAGGTCAGACTTACGTCAAGTGGCCTTCGACAAGCGTGTATAGCCGCCATAATATCTTGTATTATAATGAGTAAATAAAATAATTATAATAAGTATATAAGTTTTGCTTTTTTTAATTCTATACCATAATTATAAGATTTTCTTACATTCATGTATATATCACTAAGTCAGTATTGATATACAAAATCCTACAAAAGTATTCTATGTTCACTATATACAAAAAGCCACTAGAAACCTATTAAAACGTTGAAGATTCTGATATTGTCTATGTCTATTTATTTCATTACGTCTAAGTACTTTACTTTTAAATGGAAGGCATTTATTTTACACAATTCAATATAACGTTGTGTTAAATGGATTTACTGTTATAGTGGAAGCTGCGTGAACATACTACCTTAAAAATGCAGGGGCTTGAAATAAAAACACTTTACGACATAAACGAAAACATATGAAATGAACGAAGCGACATTCCCATATAAATATAATTGTTTAGCAATTGTTTCGTTAAGTAATTTTATCCCAAGTCCCACTATATTTATAATTTCTTCTATTCTTAATACTAATTTAGAATGGTAACATATTGTTAGAAAACAAGACGACCGATAGCGTAGCTTGATTACAATTATTGGTCTGTAACATTTTTTACCAATGACAATCAAGCGACACCTGTTATGTCGTTTATCAATAGGCTACTTGACAGACGTTGAGAGTTATCACTTATCTGTATAAAACATGGCTTTAAAGTTTCATATGGAGCTAAATATCTTCTTCTAAATAATTATTAATTTAAACGGTCAGGATTAGTCGAGTCGACAGTGACTTTGCATGCTTGTAAATTATATGTGCTCGCATAATAATAATACTATCAAGAAGTTTAATTTCGTCGGTACTTTTTTTGATCGAAATATAATATGTGTACCTACTTGTGTTTTAACCAGAAATCTCAAAATGGTGCTACGGCCATCTTTGTTTAATTTGTGTTTTATCAAAATAACAACTTATATACGTTCTATCACTGGTAAATGATCTGATTTTAAAATCATAAGCTTAGTCTTCTAACGACCTCGTAATCGATTTAGACGTCTGTATTGGACTGTTAATTATAGATTTGTCTACATTTCTTTTATTTCAGAAAACTGAAACCTAAACTAAGCGGAAAAATCTACTAATGTGTGTGCAGTGTGCACTAGTGAAAAATAATCATATAATCAGATCTTGGATTCGACAAAATATGTCAATGGAGTGATGTCTTTGATAGAAACAAGATTTAAGCTTGATTCTCACATATGACAGACATTCAACGTCCTAAGCCCGTTAAAACTACAAATGTCGATTCCTTTATTTCCTTAATTGGGTTTCCTTACAAATTAATGTATAAGTACTTATTTCCTTTATAACAATATTAATACAATTAAATTCATTTGTAGGTAATACATTAAAAGCGTCATTTCATATAAAATAATGCAAATTCTCATACTATTGACAATGGTAATGAACATTTTTGGCACTTGTTAAAAATTTATAAGTAATATATTTTTAATCACAAAATGATATAATTGTTCAATTTAAGGTACCGTTCATATAGCCTAAAAATCAGTCGCTGTGTATATTTGTTCTTTGCTATCATATTAATTATGTATGGTATTATATCAGCCAGTCCATAATGTAAGGGTAAGATGCAAAATCGAGACAAGCGTGAACTATGGCTTCCGTTTGTCAAAATTTAACACGTATTTTACATACTCGAGTCCTGTTTACCACTCTTAACGAAACCTAGCGCTAAGTTCGACTCATGTACGTCAAAAATTAAATATTGACATACACGAGGCATAGCTTACGCTGTCTGGTTTCTGAATCTCACCCTAAGCTTTGTTTAAACCTACCCTTATTTGAAAGCACAATGTCACCAAACAACATACAAAGCTATTATTTGTACAAACAATGATTATGTTTAAAACTATTATTATATTAAAATTCTTAAAGCTATTAAATAAATATTATGAAAGCCCCTATTTGGTCAAAATTGAACCTTATCACACGGAAGCTGTTTTATTTATGTATTACGATTTACACCCATTTAAATTTAGGATATCCTAATACTATTGTCAAACGCCTTCTTTATCTGCCGACCTCTTTGAGACCAGAATTAGCTAACTAGGTGTGATGAATGAGAACTGTTGAGTGGAATTTGAGGTCGTAGCAGTTAAAATAACTTTTTGTTATGTTCTCAATACAGTTTTAATACTAAATATTATAAAATAAAAAGTATATATTTTTGTCAAGAAATGAAGTGACGCGAACCAAATAGAAAGTGTATCAGTTCGCATACACTTTAGGAAGTGTATGCGAGGATAGGTCCTCACAGACTAAACTAATTGTGAATTATTTGTTTAAAAAAGAGAACACTTTTACATCAAGTTCGTCACTGTCAGGTGTAATATGTCGTAAACATCACTGACGTCATTACCTATGAGTGTATGTGCGTAAAATGCGTATTATGGAACGTAACAAAATTAACACCTGTACTGTAAATATTTTAAATTGCTCTATCTGTTTGTAAATTTATTTCTTAGAACTCAATTAAACCTCTTATTTTGTCTTACCACACTTCACACTTATGCTTAGGGTTCATGGGTGATCCCAAAGGACAGTTGAATTCATTGGAAAACTCTGGAAGGTTTGATATTGGTCCAATAACTCTATATTTTGCAACTGTATGATCATCTTTTTCAATTTGCATTTTTGTAGACTCCTTCGTCATTGCAGAGCACCAGACCTGAAAATATATATAAAAATAATAAACAATAAACATCTAACTGAAAAACAATTAAGAAAATAAAAATAGCATAAAAATGACACCTCGCTTTAATAACCGACTGTCAAATCAGGCCGTACGTGATATCATTACACCGGGGGATACGTAACTTACCTGTGCAAATGATATGAAAAAAAGTTGTCTATGAGTATATTTGAGGCCGGGTAGAGTAAAATTCTGGCGCGCATCTCTCTTGGTGTACTCCAAGTATGCGTGATAGGACGCCTTTAAACCGCCGTTGTCAGCTATATTTTCACCTGAAAAGATCAGAATAGTTTATCAGAAAATTATAGTAATCTTATATAACTAGATTTTATATAATTCGTTTGCTTTTCAGAACCGTTTTCAGCCAGAGACTTAAGAATATTGTAGAAATTTCTAGTACTCAAATAAATCACATAACACGTTTTTTCTTTAAGTGCTAATTTAATGTTTATACACTGTATAATGCTTCCTATCTCATTCCTCCACAATCTTATAAATTTTAGGAGTCTGTCTCTTTTTCGTTTCATCGAGTTTTAAATTTTAATTATTTTAGTTTTAACAAAATTAAAGATTGATGTTAAAAACTTGAACTTGACTTAAACTGAAACTTAAACTTAATTTTTTTAATTTTAATAAAAAAAATTAAAGAAAAGACTAATACTATATTTAGATAGTGAAATAAAGTCTAATTTACATATTGTTTATAATAAAATCTTAAAAAGTTTTTATCAAAATATAAAAAAAAAACTTAAAAATTAAAATTACATCAGTCTCATCATCTTGATACAAAAATGTTCAAAGGTTTCACTCCTACCACGTGTGGATTGTACACATGTTTTTTGAATGAATTATCGACACTAAAAACTAATTTGTGAAATTAGTTAATTACTAATATTTATTACAATTATGTTATTAATAGAGAGCCGTGAACTTTCTTAAAAAATATTATACCCAAAGTTTGTTTCCCGTTAAGATGTTGCCCTTCAACAGAATAAGTAGAATACTGCCTTTGTATACAGGAAGCGCGATTCTTAAACTGCGCTATTGTTTTGTTGTTCCACCACTGGTTGAGGTTTCCAAACCTATACAAAGAAATATAAAAAGTTGATCTCCTAATTTACTTTAGGTTCGGAATGGCTTCTGCAAGTGTTTTTTCAAATAAAAGCAACATAATTTAATTGAATTATTTCTTATTTGAACAGAGTTTGCGCTTATTATCCGCGCTGGTACAATTTTTAATATTTTTGCTATACATCGCATTTGTGAAAGCGAAAACTTTGGTTACACTAGCGCAATTCAGTACGCTGATTGTATCTTATGAAAATCTGTATAATAAAAAATGTGTTTATTCATTAAAACAATGAATTACAATGTATAAGATTTACCAACCCTTTAAGTAAAAAATACCTGTATGTAAGAAATACCTTCCATAACAAACTTAATTGTTAATTTCATAACAAAGGTATTTTTTTTTTCAATTACAATTATATATGTTATGGTAACTGTTAACTTATTAAACAGTGTAATAAAGCGTTCTTTTTCAAAATTCGAAGTTACTAGGCTAACCTGTCATATTCCCGTCCCTGGTCATCAAATGCATGTGTCAGTTCATGTCCCATGACCACGCCCATAGCACCATAGTTCACGCACTTAGGATTGTTTTCATCATAAAACGGCGCTTGCAAGATGCCCGCTGGAAATACTATTTGGTTCTTCGTAGGAGTGTAATATGCGTTTACTGTGGATGGAGTCATACCTACAAGAAATAAATAATAATAATAATCCGAAAATATTATACATATGCATTGACTAATGGTTAGCTAAAACCATAGAAGGGAGTATTTAATACGAACGAAAGACGAAACCTTGATATGTTACGTTTATAATTAGTCGAAGACAATGTCGGATTTTATACACGGTACTGTTGACGAATCTTAATCAAACTTAAAACGGAACAGGAAATCGTTTTGTCGTTCTTTCTGTCTTCATTTAATATTCAAATAGAATAGCCACATTCATAATAATAGTAACTTTACTAACGTCACAAAAGTACAGGTAATAAATAGAAAATAAAACATGTAAAAGGCCAGTACAGAGCAGGGGGCTTAGACAAGATGCCTTAACAGTTGTGTATGTAGAAAGTCGAAAACTTAATTTGTATGAAAATGACAGTTCGTGTCGACAAAGTCATCTTGACTAAACCTCCAGGACGATCAACATCAAAAAACATCGTAACCGTGGTAACAATACGATAGTCTGTGCAAAAAGAGAACCGTGGTATATTAGGCCACAGCTGGGGGCTTAGTCAAGATGCCTAAACAGTAATGCATGTAGAAAGTCGAAAGGTAATTTTCTATGAAAATGACAGTTCGTGACGACAAATTTTCATACAAATTTAGTTTTCGACTTTCTACATACACTGAAGAAAACAAAAGAAAAAGGCCCCTGTATTACTATTTTATTTATTTGTCAGATAACAGGAGTTATATAAGTTAAAGTTTTAGATAAAAGTAATAAAGTACACATGTAACCTTAACAAATAAATAGTAAAGTAGACTTGACTATAGAATATGAAAAAGAAATCAAACCCAGGTACAAAGTATATTTTTTTTTTGTTATTGAGAACACTGTTACTTGTTTACATCTCGACAGTAATAATCTCTATACATAATATTAAAAAAAAGTATATATTTTGTAAATATAAGAATTTATAACTACCACGCCGCAGATAATTACGAATCACAAGCCGAGGGAGATAAGTACTTACCCCATTTAGTCTTATTTACTGGCAGATCAAGTTTCTTTAGATCATGTTTGAGTGAGAATGTATTAAATGCAATGTTATTCTCAAAATATTCGTTCGGTTTCACGACTAGATCTCCATATTGCTTATCTAGTTCACCCTTGTCAAGGATGTAGTCAGGGAACCCTGCAAATACATTTTCATCAAATATTTTATCTCTGTCTTTACATTAAAAATATGGTGTGCAAGGACATTCCTGGACCTGAATCATTAATAATTGCTATGAAACAGTGTTCGTTTATGCAATGAGCTGAATATCAGCAGATCAGCTGGCGTCATTTTTAACGTAAAGACTTTGGCGGCATTTCTGCCTTGAAATTGGTACGTATTATGAATTTAAAAACAATCGCACAATTTCTAGCATGAAAATATCAAATTTAAATAAATGTTAGGATCTCAAATATATAATCTAAGGGCTATCTCACATTAAAGACGGCACGGCACGGTGCCTTTAAAAATCTAAAGCATTATTCGGTAGTGTTCTGTAACCTCTCAGAAGGTGATTAAACAGACTGAATGTATTTAGATATTTTTTTAATACAGCGCAGGCTTAGAGGCTAGTACCCACAGCCACGTAAATTTGGGTACTTCTCGGTCATAACTGCTTCTAGAATATAAACGTGATACTGTCCAAATACCGACATGTTATTTATAGGTAATAGATAAGCTCTACCAACGCTTGTTATTGTGTCATTGTACATAGAAAGAAGAATTTATTGGATTCTAACGAAATGAACTCAGCATCACAGTTCATCAGGAACACTCGTAGCGAATTCATACTTTATATTCAATAGTTTCATTTATATTTTGACGTATAACATTAACTTTCGGATTTCTATACGTTCTTTTTTTATTTTACTCTATGTAAAATGTAAGTAAGTACTCATAAATACATTTTATATCTTTAATACTGACGAGTACTACTAGCGAAAAGTAATTAAAAATAGAAATAACTCTTGGGTCAGATATACATATTAAGAAATAACGTATTTTTTACATATTTCAATTAGCAAATGTAACAAATTAAAAAACGACATGCTCACCTATCATATCCGTAATAGCGTCGGCCTTACTCTGAGCAGCATCCCTAGTTTCTGAGTCCATCCAATCCAATTTCTTTAGATTTTTCTTAAACGCAGCTCGAATGTTGTCTATCATAATTTCACCCTCCGTCTTGGCTGCCACGTGAAATACTTCGCGAACAAACATTGCACCTACAGCGAACCCTGGAATTTAAAAGAATTGAATTAAAACAGTTCAACACTCTTACCATTTTTGTCGTATAACCGATACTAGACATTAGAGCTTATTTCGTAACATTATAATCTGTTAGATGAACAGAATATTAATACACAGGTAATTAATATTCAAAATTCAATAGGTCCAATTTGATAGTTGACATTTGACACCTGTCAGTTTTAACTTTTAAGCTACAATGCTATTCAATGACACAACGTAGAATGGCGTTTAATTTAATTAGTAGAACAGATATTGTTTATTATATTCAGAATGGTTTCTAAGTGAAATTAAATTGAACCTAATTATAATAACCTTCTATTGTCCTTATATATATACTCGGAATTGAAAAAAACTTAAGCAGTTGTAAATTCTAATAAGTAAATTATGCCCGCCATTACAAGGTCATGTTAGTGACTTTTGATGAGGTGTCGAAATAAACATAAAATTACGCGGAATTTATTGATATACCTATAGCATTATTGGTATCCGTAACACAGTATCGCCAGGATTCCTCAGTGCCTTCTGAGCCCAGTAAAGCCTTCCTCAATATCTTGGATGCGTCACGGAAGGGCTTCGACAAGTAGGTTGATAGAGACCGCGACACTTGCCACATCATATAACTCGTTAAAGTTCTAAAATTAATATATATAGTATTACGTCTCGTATATTACAAAAGGCAGTAGGGAAGACATGTCTGTGGCTCTTTTCATTGTTTATCTTAATAGGCCTTCTTAGCCTACAGGTCGCCTATTTGTGCATAACGAGGATTTAACCGTAAAGTTGAGAAGAAGAAAATTCTAAGAAGTAGGCTTATCCTGAATAATGCTCTATATATCCGCTTCATAAATACGAGGTATACATCTTAATTTCTATGTACTATTATGTATCTGAAATTTGTGCACAGCCAAATAGATGCGGATAAAATGGGAACATACCTTTGGTCCTCTTCAGATTTACTAAATTTTCTAAGAACTCTGGTTAAATTCCTAAAGTATTCGGGAGCATAAACCACAATTCTCTCGTCGTCAGAGATCTGAAAAACCAATAATCGGTAAAATATCTTATTGCAACTGCAAAATTTTGATAATAAAATTAATATTATATGTTATATCATACGAAAATAAAAACGAAACTTACCGTCCTATTAACCAACTTAAACGCGTCATTAAAGAACATACTCCAATTTAAAAATGGCGCTTCTTTCTGCCACTGTCTGATGGTATAAGGATTGTATAAGCCCTCTTCATCTCTTCTATCCTCAGATGGAGTAGTGATATTAGCTAATTCGGTCTCAAACTGGATAACTTTGCTCATCTGCGCACGGGCATCTGTCTTGTTGGCGCCGAGGAGTACGGTTATTCGAGTCATGTAGTCTAAGTATGCGTCTAGTACCTTTTTATGTGCAGTTTTGTTGAGGTAATTGTCGCGTGTAGGAAGATTAAGGCCGCCTTGATCGAGCTGTAAATGAAAATAGTAAGAACTTTTTGCAAGTGTTAACCGTCGGAGGGGGTGTTGGCCTTGTGGCTTCAGCGTGGGAGTCTCATCCCTGAGGTCGTAGGTTCGATCCCTGGCTATGCACCAAAGAAAGTCCTCTTTCGATATGCACATTTAACATTGGCTCGTACGGTGAAGGTTCGAGTTTATTGCCAGTTCTTCTCTTCCGTTCTACACCCTTGATTTGAGAACTGGCAGTAAATGTAAAATTAGAAGCATTTAATGTATATTTCTTTTTTGACATTCATAAGTACATTGTGTTACCTATATGAATCAATGATTTCTGGCTTTGACTTTGGTAAACATCATTTTGGAAACCGGCTTGCCATAGACCTAAAAAGTAGACGGTCAGGCATGGGATGATCACCTACTTGACCATTAGATTGACAAATGATCATGAAGATAAAGGAATTTGAGGCCCAGACGTAAAAAGGTTGTAGCGCCACTAACATTTTTTAATTTGTTATAGTTATAAGTCTTCGCTGTATCGTCTAAGTATAACTACTGAAGTCATCCATTTTAAATACATGTATATATACTATACATGAGCTATGAGTTCAAAATGTTTCTTTGGAAGTCTTCAGCAAGCTTAACGAGTACTTGGATCTACTGGTAAATCAACCATACAAATGTTATGGATGCGTATGACCTGCCAAATACTGTCATTATCATTAGGAATTTACTTGAAGAAAACTATCGTAAACTTGTTAAGGCCCCTGTCATCATCTGCCTGCTTGTGGCAATTTGTTCCCCGTTCTATTAAAACTATTTAGTTCATTGAAGAGCGTGGCGATTCGGCGACTTAAACTAATATGGTAATCACTACAGAAAATCCATTTTTTTATATAATAGGGGCACAAACGAGTCTGCGGGTCGCCCAAAAAGGGCAGTCAATCCATGGACACCCATTTTAGTGGGTGCATTGCCGTTCTTTGAGGGAAGAGTAACTCTAAGTTTGAATAAACTTTTTGGAGGCCGTGTCTCTCAGGAAAGACCGCCTCCGATCCGATTCCACAGTTCTCATAAGAAAGTGGCTTGTGAAACGGACTTCGGAAGACTTCCAGCCATCAAGATGATGTTGATGGAATTTTGAATTCATACATATATATGTATCATATAATAAAATGTTTTAATGAAAGTTTCCTACCACAATCACATGTTTGGTTGAATTTCTATCATCTTCAGTCACTGCCCAGTTGAAGAGACCTCCTAAATTGTATCTGAAATTCAATTAATTAATAACAGTGACAGAACAGATGCCAGTTTTTACTAAGAAAACTATGTATCCATTTAAAAACAAGTCCTGTATAAAAATAGTTTTACTATCGTATTTCTTTATAATTTAAAAATTCTTAAATTTACCAAATCCAACGCGAGAGTTAACTATGATGATAGGTATTAAAGATCGCACCAATAAATAATATTGTAAATTATAATATTACCTATGTTATATTATGGCAGAGTAGACTGAAAACAACACTGTATATATCTATGATGATAATTCTGGTGTGAACTTCTACCGACAATGTTATAATTTTTTTAAGCCAAATAACAAGTATATAATAGTAATAAGTACAAATATACTTACTTATTCTGAACATCCTGGAGGATTTTCTGCAGGTCCCATTTCTGTGTTTTCACAAGTGTGTTGGGTAGTATATGCCAGCCTCCCAGTCTCTTTATTATTCCAATCAGCGGTTTCTCACCAAGTTTCTCAATCGTCTCATTTGTATCAACACAGGCGTCGTAGTAAACCCGAGCTTTGGCTTCGGCACCTCCGTCACTGGTATTAACTTTCCCTGAAATATATTTAGATACTAATTTGCTTAAATTTTAAAAGTTCTCGTAACCGCAAGGATTTTAGAAAAAAGTGTACACTTAAAATCGTGTATAAAGGGTGCTTTCCAAATAAAACAAGCTTACCTACTAATTAGTACAAATTTATAATCATTTTTTTATTATTATTGTTTAAACATTATATAGAAAGTTACTCTACAAAAACATCAAAAAGCCACCAATCTTGGTGCCTGAAGGGCTACACCACAGTACAGGAATTTAAAGAAATTTAAGAGTTAATAAAAATACAATTAACAAAAAAATGGGTGCGTGTACTAGTGTTCACACGTAAGAAGTGAAACTTCTTTCTGACATTATTTTTCGAAAAATTTATACACCTTCAACTTTACAGAAATTGGTTAAAAGTTAAATTAGATAAAGTTTAACAAAAGACTTTTATTATCATAGACATGAATAAAAATATGTATTTCATTTTACCTTATTACTACTAAGATTATTACAGAATTTTATTAATTGTAATAGAATGATGACTATCATTGCTATAGTTATTACATATTTTTGTTATTAATGGCTTCGAATCTGTGACGCGTAACCGAAAAATGTGACGGTAATTTTTTTTTAATTATTGTCATACATTTTCGGATATTATTATTATAATAGTGTTCCTGAAGAAGCACCTACTCGAGATACCTATTATAGTTTCATATTAGCAGTGCTGTACTAAATCATATTTAAACATAAATTACCGCCGTAATCAAATAAGTGACGTTTGCAATTTATTTTTCATTATCAAGTTCAACTCGTGTTAATACTCCCGAAAACTTACAAATATATTGTCCTAACAAAACAAAATTCGTGTGGCGTTAGAATTTGCGAGAAAATACTAATCAGATTACAAAAATCTGAACAAAACATGTTTCAGAAAATTTCCGTTCAAATCGCTTCCGAGAATACAAGAACATAGACTGAGGATAAAAATGTATGCGAAATGGTTACGTGACAAGAGTGAGCTGTCAGTTCCATTCAAATTCAATTAGCTGTAGCGTAATTACTTCGATAGGGAATAGGGACCATGAAAATTCATGGGAAACTTACTTGAAATTTGCCAAGTTGGGAATAACTCCTTTACTAAAAAATTTATTATAAACAGTATAACAATTTTACGGTATTTATTTGTGACCAAAGAACACCTATACAAATTGTTATTTTTATTTCTGCTAAGTAAGCTTTGCAAATTCAAATAAAACATTAATAATTTCAAGAACCCGCCAAAACGCTCTACGAAAGATGGCGTCGCACCACCAGCTACCTGCTCATATTTCGATCAAAAACAGTCTCGAAATTAAACTCCAACCCAATATTAGGATTGGATAAGCAAGGACATATGATTTACTTACTACATCCCAGTCGCTTCGACTAATCTCTGACAGTTTTGTGTCAACTGTCAAGTGACTGACGTACAAAAATCAATATTCTTAATTATCGATTTATACTTATCTTATAAATTATGATTATTTAGAAATTATTATACTTCATATCACGTTTTATAAAAATTATACTCAATATGGAAAATAAAGTGTTATTTTCTTACTGTCAAATACATTCCTCACTATCGTAGCTTTAAAGATTTCTCGACTTTTCGCTTATGTGTGATTTGAAAACGCACTCAGAAAATTCATTTATAGTAAGAAGTAAAAGTACTGTATAATATTATTCTTCATTGTATAATAAAACTTTACATAATATTTTTTTTGTTAAAATTCAGGCTGTAAATAAATTAAAAATAAAAGACGACCACTAACATACCCATAGCGGTTTTTATGATCAGCTGGTTCTGGAGTTCAATCTGGCTGAATATCCCCCAATTTGACTTTCCTTCTGGAATCGGGTTGTTCTTGATCCAGCCCCCACATGCGAACTCATAGAAATCCTCACACGGGTTCTTGGTTTCATCGAGAGCTTTTATGACCTCGCTAGCAGTGTAGATACAGGTGCCAGACAGGCACAGGGTGTGATCTGAAAATGAAAGTTTAGATCGACTTAGGGTCCTCAAAGAAAGAGCCGGCAATGCACTTGCGAGCCAGTGTGAATATGTGTGAGCACACCGTCACTTACTATGTGGTTATCTTTGTTCTATAAAGAAATAAATGGATAATCAATAAAATGTATATCAAGATTTAGAAGTATCTGTTATATATCGTATCAATTTTATCTCAAGAAAAGAAGTTCTTACAAAACATTAACATTTTCTTCCCTTATTAATTCCCAAACTTTATATCAGCACAATTTTCCAAATTTCGTCGGCAAAAACTAACCATAAAGTTTAAGCAACGAATTCTTCCCGAATATAATATTGTAAACACTGTTTATCCAGAGCTCGACTTAGTGAGTTGATGAATTTAAAAAAAACATTATTAAGTGTAGTAATTTAGTGCCTGTTTTTGTAACTTTTATTTTAAAATAAATAAATCAATGGCGCTACCACCTTTTTAGGTCTGGGCCTCAGATTTCTGTATCTGTTTTATGATCATTTGTAAATTGAAAAGGCAAGTAGGCGATCAGCCTTCTGTGCCTGACGCACGCCGTCGACATTTTGGGTCTAAGGCAAGTCGGTTTACTCACGATGTTTTCCTTCACCGTTCGAGCTAATGTTAAATGAGCACATAGCAAGAAAATCCATTGGTAGGTACACAGCCTACACTAAAAGTATATAAAACGAGCATTTAAATAAATAAACTTCTTTGAATTTTGCTAATAATACATTTTTAGAACAGAAGATTGAAATTCTTATTTATATATGCGATTTGTCTGAGACAGTATTAACCTAAATGTCACCGTTATTAAGGTAACCCTTCTCAAACGTGACAAGGCTGGGTTTCATAAAATTCCCAAGTTTCTAGATTTAATTTATAGCATTCCAACATATATCAAAGGAATTGGAGAAATTCTTGACATTATAAACGGTTTTAACTGACAAAATTCGTTGTGTCAAAGCGCGTTAATGCAGATGACAGACAAGTTCTCACTTATTAAATATAAGTAAAATCATTTTTACGAATACTTTAGTTGAGGTGTAAATTTCTTGGCTTATTACTTACTGTGGTAAGTAATCATGATTTTTGTATCTGTTTCGAGATCATTTGTTTATTTTAATACTCTGACACACGCCGTTGACTTTTCTGGTCTAAGGACTTTACCATTCATTTTTCTCAAGCAAGTGTTAAATGCGTACATGGAAAGTGCATTGGTTCGGGATTCGACCCTCAGGGATAAGATTCGCACGCTGAAGCCAGTAGTATAGTTTTAAAAGTTAGTAATGATATTATTAATCTACATAGGAACAATTAAAATACTTAAAAATTAATTATTAAGGAAATTTAAACAAATTTAAAAAGATTGGTCCCTGTGTAGTATAGCTTTGACTAGTATACCTTTTGATATTACTGTTGAGCTAGGAAAGCACCAGCTCTGGGGTGACTGGTACTACCTACCAGGCGCCAACTTAAATCTTTAATAAGCGCCTGTGCAATTGAACCCCACGGCCCAAGACTCTCTACTCCAAAGGGAACAAAATAGGTAGGTAGGTAGGATCTATGTAGGTTAAGAAAATTGGAAATACTGTATATTTGATCGTTATGACTACTAATAAAGAGTAATAGATTTAAATGATATTATTTATAATAATACGAATAAATCTACGACAATAATTATAATCAAAAATATTTGTAATTCTTAATTATTGTAATTCTATATTTGTAATTTTTTTTATCTAATCGTAGAGTATTATATACAGATAGATATAAATAACGATGAAATATGTAAATCATCCTACGCGCCTTGATCTTTGCTTATATTATAATTACATCGTATTACCGAGACTGCAACTATAATCATAACATACAAAATTGTACATCCGGTTAATATAAAACACTATTATATGTCAATCTTGAAACTGCGACCCATCAGTCTCGCATACAAAAACGTCGGAATTTGTTAGGGAACGATATCATGCAATTTTTATAATGATAAAAACTTATTAAAAATTAAAAACAGCACAATGGCAGATCTGATTAGTTTTCTTTACTAGAAAGAAAGAAACAAAACGAAATAACTTTAATATACATAATAAAAAAGGTTGTTTAGATATAAAAGTGCACTAAAGCCTAAAGCCGCTAGCCCACACTAGGATTCCTTGTTTACGTAGTGTGCACGAGCAAACACGCCGTTGGTATAACTTCGGACATCTTCGGAATTCACTTGGAGTAAATTACCCAGTATCTGAGCAGTGATATACAATTCAACCCAGACGTTAGGGATGAGTTCGGAAACGCTAGATGAAAACATTATATATTTCAAATATTCACGATTTACCTCACCGTATATAAGGCGAGATTTTTCAAATTTAAAAATATACTCTGTGTAAATGTTTCTAGATTTAGACCATTGTTTTTTATAACCATTAACCGAATAATAAATATACTAAGAGCGTGCTACTTTCAAGCCTGAGGTCGTGTGTTCAAACACCGGCTGTAACAGTAAAGGCTTTCTATGTGCGTATTGACACTGGCTCTTTTCAACGTCAGTACTGAAGCCCTACTAAAGAATAACAGATGCCGACAAGCTTCATAACCGCGTGTATCGCCATGAATGTATAAGAATACGTAGAAAATTCAAATCAATAACATTGAGACGACAGGCGGCGTGTGTCGAAGGTCAATGTCACTTTCCGGTCGATGGTGTTACGTTTAGGGCGGGCGGGAATGCTGTATATTGTAAATTTTTACACTAACAGTGTATGAAAGTATAATAATATTAGTTTTAATTAATGTTAGTTTATATTTTTGTTTAATAAATAATTATAATTTTTATTTAACGGAAGCAGTAGGAATTAAGTGTTTCTTAAAAGGCCGGACTAGCACTCACGAGCTCTCTGGCATTGAGGAGCCATGGGCAGCGGTATCACTTATTATCAGGTGCCTGCCCGTTTGCTCCCTGTTCTATTAAAATAATGAAAACGTACTCGAAGTATTTAATTATGTAAAGAAATTTGAACAATCGTTTCCCATCAACACTATTCCGTTAAACCAATTTCGTTTACTAAAGCTATAAGAGAAAAAAATCCTACCTTCGGTCTTTTCAGCAGGTTCTGTTGGTGTGGTTTCCAGACTGACCAAGAGTGAAGTTGTAAGGACGACCATCAGCATCAGTGCGCAGCATGTGACGAGTAATACTTTCTCCAATTTCGTCCGTTGGTGCCATGCTGCGAAGGTAAGACCCTGGAACGGAAATTATTGTAATAAATACTTCGGTAGTTTTTGCAAGTATTATATTCAACTTGTAGCGTCCCAAACAATACGATGATATTAATATCTTTAGACCAGCCACTGGAGTGTGGGCCTGGAGTAAGGTTCAGAAACAAGACAATGCCAAGTGTCTTCAATATGTGCAAACGGGAGGTAATCTAATACTAGGAGCTTATTCTCGATTCTGAATGAAGTCAGTGGTTCGACTGAGTCCTGTTCTGATTTAAGTTAGAGGAAGAGAACAACTTAGTCCACAAACTAAACGTTTCTTCACTGTAAATTATAACTACGACTTAATAAGAATGTTTCATCATTACTTTCACTTGTTGTGGTTTAGTGCTTATTGTATATTACACAAACATTAATTTTAAGTAGCATAGTAAATATTCATTAGTAATTATAACAATCAAATATACAGTATTTACAAGTTTCTTAACCTATATAGTTATAATAGAAAAATGTATACATTTAGTGAGGGTAATCCATAATATTTTAACTCGGCCTATCGTTTGAATTGTACTCTTTTATTTAATATTTTTTAGTGTTTGGCAATTTTATTTATTAGTAACCTCAATTTTATAACTACTTATTGACAAAAAATACAGCGTCGCCAAAACAAAAACTCGCGTACCTTTTGAAGGCTTCATTGAATATTTTTTGTGTGTTGTTTATTTGTGAGTGACAAGTATATCTCCACCGTCCTTGGATCTGTAGGATGGTTTTAAAAAATACCCAAACATGATCTTCATATATAAATAAATAAGCTATTGCTTAAGTCATTTAATTATTTGGGTTTGTTACCCAAATTTTAATTACATTAGGGAGTCGGTTCAATCTAAATACAACGAACTTTTTACTTTCATAATATGAAAAGTGTATACGACGGAATGCTGCCTGGCTGGCTGCCTGTCCGATCTTCAATAGATTAACAACATAGTGACAAAAAGTTATTGAGGAAGGACATATGTTTGACATCACTATAAAAGCTCTTCCTTTACTGTGCACAGTATCCTGATATGGAATTCCTTACCAACTTATATCAGACGAGCTCAGACTTTTAATTTTAATCTTCTCTTTGATTATTTATCTTCTCTGACTCAGTTAACCCTTGAATTAGCTTGTACATTTTTGTTTAAACATATTATTATTAGTATAATATTTATATACTTTTTAAATTATTTCCTTTCCTTTATATAAGTTATAGTTGCATGTTATTTTGTGTTCTTTTTTGTTATAGTTATGCACTTCTGTAATTTACCCTCTGTAGGTATTTCTTTTATTTATTGTTCTATGTAGGGTTGCCTGGAAGAACCGCTTGTCAGCGTTTAGGCCGCCCGTTGCCTTATTACTTATGTAACCTGTTTTTTTTATGTATAAGGTAACAAAGTGTAACTAAATAAATAAAGTTGGGATAAAAGCATTTCGCTACGACCAAATGAATACGAGGGAAACTAGGAAAGACCTGGCGTACAGCTAGCTATACTAAAATTAGAGATATGATTTCATTGCTTGTTTTGAATAGGCTTCAAACCTGCTGGGCTGATTTGAAAAATTATTTTACCATTTAAACTCTTTTTGAACCCTAATAGTATATATCACCTCTTCGATAATGTATCCGACCGGGACGATACAGTTTGATAGAAGACATAAATATCAACATAAATATCTGACCGAATGAAGCCAATCCTGACAAATAATTCTTTGAAGAAACAACGTCAAGTTGGAAATTCCAGTACAACCTTTGGCCAATTATTTTGGAAAACCCAAATATGACTAGTCAATTTGCAATACTAAAAATTACGGCTTGACCTTGAGATAGATAATACACAAAGTAATATTTTTCACACAATTGGTTGTCATTTATTTAAATCAAAATAAATTTAAACTGACTCATATACTACACGTCAAAGACATTAGGTACTCAACCGATTTTGACTGAATTTTATTCTGATCCCTGTTGTATATACCTGACTTTACTCGTCTCGATGACTCTTAGTGTTGGTGGACAAATATATACACGTGCTTGGAAAAAAAAAACCATCATATACAATTTACATATTATCTCAGACAAAAATGGTATATTATAAGTAATGGTAACAATAAGTTATTCTTAATTTAAATTTTGGAATTAAAAATAATCATCTTTGCCTGGTGTAAAATTGTAGAGTACATTGGCATTTCAAAATTAGATTTTTTTATAAAACCTAATAATCAAATAAATATCGTTGCTCTGTTGGTAGTAGAAGTGTGAAAATTTTATATAAAATATATTTTAAATGTTAAAAAATATTAATAAAAAGAAGTGGACGACCCTTAATCACTTCGTAAAAAATTGTTTACTCCCGATTTTCAGACCTGCCGTTTGAGACTACGTTTTGGAGGAGTTTGATGTTTTTTATATATATTGAAGATAACTGGAAGAAAGCCTTACCTTGCGAAGAGATTTAAAGATAAACATTTGACTAAAATTTAAAATACAACTGCTCGGTTCACTTTGTCTTACAGACTAGAACAAAATATACTTAGCAATTTTACTTTTTAACCCGCAGCTGCGCAGGCAACGCGTTATTACAAGCACTGTTATAATATAACTTTATATATTAAGCTTTCAAAATTGACATGGTGTAATAATGGTTGCAGCTCCTTACACATTTGGTAAAACTTGGCGTTTAAAAAGAGTGGCGGAGAGTTTATTGTCAGCCCTCGTCCTTTCTACGCACATGGTTTGAGAACAGGCAGTAAATGTAAAATTAGAAGCATTTAATGTATTTCTTTATCGACGTTTATAAGCGTACATTGTATTACCTAAACGAATAAAAGATTTTGAATATGAATTTGTCAAAATAATACTTAATAGATAATGAATGGAATGGTCTTTTAATTTAAGTATAGATGATCTATAATTAGATTTTAGATTTATATAAAAAAACGTGTCAAACGTACGTTAAATATAGACTTATATACCGTAAAGTAATAACAAATTTTATAACTACTTATTATTCGAAGTCCCGTTGAGTAATAAAGTACTTTTTAAGTTGCTAAAATTAGTAAAAAAAATCGCAGTTGTGTACGTTCTTTTGTCGCTTTATTATCCTAACCCGCAATAAGCTCGACTATCGGTATCATGCATACGAACTTTCTAAGAAAATCGTACTTTTGTTTACAAATTGGGATTGGACGTTTAGAACTGTCTACAACAGTGTTGACCATGACTAATAAGTAGGAGTCATGGATTATCTATACGGTTTTCTTCTCCATTAAACCAGAACTCTCTATAACGCCATAAAGTTCACAGTCCCTATAGTTTCGGTATATAAAGTTTACATGTATCTCTCATGCTCTAAATTTTTTAAAAATTACTATGCATTGACGAGCAAAAGCACGCGATTGCACGGCTGCAGCGAAACTGTTAGACATTGTATTGTTATAGGTCTATTAATTATAATGACTTCCACTTCAGTTTAAAAGTAGTTTAAAAATAACAAGAATCGATAATTTTTAGTCAAAATATCTGTTCAATACTCTTAGAAAATTTAGAATTTTTTTGTATTCTTTAATATTAACATTGAGTCTTTATATCAATGCTTTCTGTGCCTACCAATACAAAACAATTATGCAGTGCAGTTATGGAATTCAAAATTTTCGGTTTATATGTACTTGCTACACTTTAACTATACGTACTGTAATAACTGTCTGGCGATAATCACAACTTTACTTTGTTTTTCGTTCGAGTAAGTACACTTTGAACTCTTTTAAAAACAACGATGAGGGGTCTGCATCTTCTAGCGCATTTACAATGGAGAGGGTTAAGAGGTGTTGTTCGGATTAATGCCTGCAGATGAGTTTCATTAAACGTCAAGGCAGAATACAAAATACCATCCGTATCATCTCGATATCCATCGTGCCAAAACTGAGCGTTTCTTAGGGCAGTTTCTACCGCGCACCACTATGTGGAACCAGCTACCAACGGAAGCATTTTCGAATCAATTCTTAGGGTCCTTCAAGAAAAGAGCAAGAGTTTTAAAAGGACGGCAATGCACTTGTGAGCCTTCTGGTAATGTGTCCATGGGTCCGTTTGCCTCCTATTACATTATAAAACAGTTTGGATAATGGAAAATACATAGCATAATCACACAAAATAGAGGTTACAACGTACAAGCCGTTAGAAATGATAAAGAGGCCAGTTGGATAAATGGGGTGACGTAAGCTATGACGTCACTGGGCCTCCAATAGGCGCCAGAGACCGTGAAATCAGATACAAAGAACATATTGTTTAAAATCATTTGTATCACATCATAATATTTTCTCTGAAGAGTATTGCAAATATTTTCAATGCCTTAAGTTAGTCCTTTAGGCTGTTATAGCTTGAAAAAGTGGGCTTGAGAATGCGCGTCTTAACCCTGAGAAGAGCGTTTGATCTTCGAATAACGGCTGTGTACCAGTCAATATGGTTTACTACTCGCATTTATTACTCGCTGGTACTGTAACGGAAAAAATCGTAAAGAAACCAGGATGCCTGAAATAAAATCGACGGCGTGTGTAACAGCAGGCTGATCGGAGACTTGCCTTTTAAGAAAAAAGAAGGCTACGAAGCCGAAATCAGAGGCTTAGAGATTGTAGATGGTTTGGTTATTATGGCGAAGCAACATAAATATTTGAATAATTTTACACCACTATTTATATAGAATTTCATAAACAAAGCTAAAATTAAACGTTTTTCATAAACACTTCGGAGTCGTACATCCGTCATATTTTGTAATCGTACTTTCTTTAAATTTTCCCTTGCTTATATCTATACTAATATTATAAAGAGGAAACATTTGTTTTGCATTCATGCTTGTAATGTTTACATAGAAAAACAACTGGACTGATTACAAAAATGATTTCACCATTAGAATGCTGCATCATCACAGACTGGAATAGGCTATTTTCAAAAAAATTTGGCATCCCTAACAAAAATGCCATAATATAACCCAAGGTGTGTAAAATTATTCATAAAAATCAAATCAATCAAATCGCGTGCGATGTGGAAACTATTGATGTTATAACAAAAAGCTGTTGTTCAGTATAATAGAACGTATTAATATTCAAAAAGAATGTTTTGCCTATGGGCAATTGTATGTTGGCCTACCCCGAGTCGGAACTCCAAAACATGAAAGTATTTTGCTACTACAAAACAAAACTTCGTCTAATATTGTGTATAGGGAAGTTCAAGACACCGAAGTTCTACGAATAAATCTCTTTTCTGATATCACAGAAGAATGTTTCTCATTTTGAATTTTTGTCTTAATTTTTATAATTAGAAATAATCAAGCTAAAAACCTTCTTGGACTGATTGAAAAAAAATCCATTACCTACTTTAAATCAATAACTTTTCAATACCTCTAGAATGTTTTTAAATTTACTAATATCGGGTATCTTGTGTAAATGATGTTACGAATTAAAAAATGTATTAGATATATATTCGTTGTAAAGTAAAATGTATTGATTAGATTATGAATGTGTCTATCTAATAATCATAAAGAAAGTAATAAAAATAGCTTTTTTATTACTTTCTTATAAAATAAAAAAATATATCTATAGTCCCACTTACTCATAGTAGACTTTCCACGACCACGAGATCGATATCTACGCGAGGGAAACCGCGGGGAATTGCTAGTTGTGTTATAAAAGGCTGAACATATCCTAGTTTAAACTATATTTTAATATGCACAAGATTAATTATAATCAGATTTTATTTAAGATGCTTTACACTGAAATAAATGTAAATTTCTATCATTTCATTCGTTTTAGATATCTGTGTGCACCATTTGGCCAAAGGACTACAAATCTCGCCATTCCTGCCTAAACTGTGCTGCCGTATACGCTGTATCCTTAATCTGGTCTATTAATTTTTCTAAATTTTAACCAGTTTAATACTTTCTAGCACCACTTTTGTATTCTTCTTCAATACGTTTAATAGGATTTAAAAATATTTATTTATCTGTATAACCACTGAAAATGGCAATTGAATCGTTATCAGATGGAGTTCGAATCGATCATATCAAAATAACATTATAACCAACCGCTTCCCATTATTGTTATATATACAAAGTTTACTTTAAGAGCAGTGTTGGTCTAGTGGCTTCAATATGCGACTCACATTCCTGAGGTCGTAGATTCGATCCCCGGCTGTGCGCCAATGGACTTTCTATGAGCGTTTTTAACATTCGCTCGAACGATAAAGGAAAACATGGTGAGGAAACCCAAATTTGTGTGTAAAATTTTCGGTTTATATGTACTTGCTACACTTTAACTATACGTACTGTAATAACTGTCTGGCGATAATCACAACTTTACTTTGTTTTTCGTTCGAGTAAGTACACTTTGAACTCTTTTAAAAACAACGATGAGGGGTCTGCATCTTCTAGCGCATTTACAATGGAGAGGGTTAAGAGGTGTTGTTCGGATTAATGCCTGCAGATGAGTTTCATTAAACGTCAAGGCAGAATACAAAATACCATCCGTATCATCTCGATATCCATCGTGCCAAAACTGAGCGTTTCTTAGGGCAGTTTCTACCGCGCACCACTATGTGGAACCAGCTACCAACGGAAGCATTTTCGAATCAATTCTTAGGGTCCTTCAAGAAAAGAGCAAGAGTTTTAAAAGGACGGCAATGCACTTGTGAGCCTTCTGGTAATGTGTCCATGGGTCCGTTTGCCTCCTATTACATTATAAAACAGTTTGGATAATGGAAAATACATAGCATAATCACACAAAATAGAGGTTACAACGTACAAGCCGTTAGAAATGATAAAGAGGCCAGTTGGATAAATGGGGTGACGTAAGCTATGACGTCACTGGGCCTCCAATAGGCGCCAGAGACCGTGAAATCAGATACAAAGAACATATTGTTTAAAATCATTTGTATCACATCATAATATTTTCTCTGAAGAGTATTGCAAATATTTTCAATGCCTTAAGTTAGTCCTTTAGGCTGTTATAGCTTGAAAAAGTGGGCTTGAGAATGCGCGTCTTAACCCTGAGAAGAGCGTTTGATCTTCGAATAACGGCTGTGTACCAGTCAATATGGTTTACTACTCGCATTTATTACTCGCTGGTACTGTAACGGAAAAAATCGTAAAGAAACCAGGATGCCTGAAATAAAATCGACGGCGTGTGTAACAGCAGGCTGATCGGAGACTTGCCTTTTAAGAAAAAAGAAGGCTACGAAGCCGAAATCAGAGGCTTAGAGATTGTAGATGGTTTGGTTATTATGGCGAAGCAACATAAATATTTGAATAATTTTACACCACTATTTATATAGAATTTCATAAACAAAGCTAAAATTAAACGTTTTTCATAAACACTTCGGAGTCGTACATCCGTCATATTTTGTAATCGTACTTTCTTTAAATTTTCCCTTGCTTATATCTATACTAATATTATAAAGAGGAAACATTTGTTTTGCATTCATGCTTGTAATGTTTACATAGAAAAACAACTGGACTGATTACAAAAATGATTTCACCATTAGAATGCTGCATCATCACAGACTGGAATAGGCTATTTTCAAAAAAATTTGGCATCCCTAACAAAAATGCCATAATATAACCCAAGGTGTGTAAAATTATTCATAAAAATCAAATCAATCAAATCGCGTGCGATGTGGAAACTATTGATGTTATAACAAAAAGCTGTTGTTCAGTATAATAGAACGTATTAATATTCAAAAAGAATGTTTTGCCTATGGGCAATTGTATGTTGGCCTACCCCGAGTCGGAACTCCAAAACATGAAAGTATTTTGCTACTACAAAACAAAACTTCGTCTAATATTGTGTATAGGGAAGTTCAAGACACCGAAGTTCTACGAATAAATCTCTTTTCTGATATCACAGAAGAATGTTTCTCATTTTGAATTTTTGTCTTAATTTTTATAATTAGAAATAATCAAGCTAAAAACCTTCTTGGACTGATTGAAAAAAAATCCATTACCTACTTTAAATCAATAACTTTTCAATACCTCTAGAATGTTTTTAAATTTACTAATATCGGGTATCTTGTGTAAATGATGTTACGAATTAAAAAATGTATTAGATATATATTCGTTGTAAAGTAAAATGTATTGATTAGATTATGAATGTGTCTATCTAATAATCATAAAGAAAGTAATAAAAATAGCTTTTTTATTACTTTCTTATAAAATAAAAAAATATATCTATAGTCCCACTTACTCATAGTAGACTTTCCACGACCACGAGATCGATATCTACGCGAGGGAAACCGCGGGGAATTGCTAGTTGTGTTATAAAAGGCTGAACATATCCTAGTTTAAACTATATTTTAATATGCACAAGATTAATTATAATCAGATTTTATTTAAGATGCTTTACACTGAAATAAATGTAAATTTCTATCATTTCATTCGTTTTAGATATCTGTGTGCACCATTTGGCCAAAGGACTACAAATCTCGCCATTCCTGCCTAAACTGTGCTGCCGTATACGCTGTATCCTTAATCTGGTCTATTAATTTTTCTAAATTTTAACCAGTTTAATACTTTCTAGCACCACTTTTGTATTCTTCTTCAATACGTTTAATAGGATTTAAAAATATTTATTTATCTGTATAACCACTGAAAATGGCAATTGAATCGTTATCAGATGGAGTTCGAATCGATCATATCAAAATAACATTATAACCAACCGCTTCCCATTATTGTTATATATACAAAGTTTACTTTAAGAGCAGTGTTGGTCTAGTGGCTTCAATATGCGACTCACATTCCTGAGGTCGTAGATTCGATCCCCGGCTGTGCGCCAATGGACTTTCTATGAGCGTTTTTAACATTCGCTCGAACGATAAAGGAAAACATGGTGAGGAAACCCAAATTTGACTGCGTGTATCAGGCACAGGAGGCTGATGACCTACTTGCCTATTAGATTGACAAATGATCATGAAACAGATACAGAAATCTGGCGCCCAGACCTTAAAAGGTTGTAGCGCAACTGATTTTTTATTTTATTTTATATCAAAGTTACGATTATAAACAACCCAGGAATATGTTACAATTCGTTCAACGAATTTATCTCGTGACGACTATCGCGTCCTTTGTTATCCAAGTTTATTCAAGGACTATAAAACTGTGTCAGGCTAAAAATAAACATAATAGTGTATGTGTATAATATTTATTCACATGTTTCAATGCATTTGGAATACGTTTCTAGGTACTAACAATGATGAATCCGAGCGATAGAATCCGAGTAGTAAATAGAAGAAAGATCCATTTCCTCGGTATAATGCACCAGAGGATTTGAGCGTAACAGCGTTGGTGTCTCGGTGTGAGAGCGACCCCGGAGTTTCTCTAACGACTTGTAAGAACTACCCAAGGTTTGAGCGGAAATTGGAGTCCAGTTTCTGAATAGGAGAGATTCTGTTCCGGGCGCAAATGAATTACTATCTCGGATATAAAAAAGGGCACTTATAATGATAATAAAAAACCTTTGCTTATATTAAGGTTTATTACTAAAAACATAAGATGTATAATATCTCTATAAATCTGTTTAACGTTTTATTAATATTATGTATTTGTTATATGTGGCAGAGAAATAATGAGAGTAGAATATATGTCGAAGAAATAAGAGCGTTAAGAAGTATGTGTGGTGTAACATTGCGTGATAGAATAAGTAATGTCAAGGATACGAAAGGGAATGCTTAGGTAGTTTGGCCATGTAGACCGGATGAATGAGGACATAACAAGTAGGGCATATACAAGGCAACCGTGGACGTTGAGATAGGGACTGATGTGATACCAGAGAAGGAACAAATTAAAAGTGAAGTCAACTTCACGAAACTGGATGAAGCGAGAGGGGTATGTCAAGACCGTAGCAAGTGGAGATCCGTGGTATGTGATAAAGAAATGATAATATAAATAAATATTTTTTTTTAAAACATCTTATCTTATCTTCGTAACTTTACCTAAAGGGACTCCTTTTAATAATATATTTTAGTTATTGTTTTTTGTTTCTCTATTGACTTTGCCATCTTGCCTCATTCAGTTATAATTTACAGCGATTCATAAAAAACATGAATTCAGAACTTGGATTAATATGATACATTAATATATCTATTATAATTAATTGAACTAGGTGGTCATGGCGCAACAAGTGGCCCAGGTATGCAACAAGTTGTAACTACAATAAAATATTAGTAGCCGCCTATACTACATTCAGATATATTAAATGAGGAAATAACACTCGTCGCATAATAATACCAGCATTTTTACTGTGATGAGCCCTACTCCATCGCATCCGTTATTGCCTCAATCAATTTCCTTTTTTACGTTCTCTCTTCCAGTCGTCATTCTTATAAAATGATGATAACATATATGCCGAGATTCTTGATCAACACCCCGATCCAGACCTACATAATGTTAAAACTACAAATATGATCCGTGAACCGTGTGGCGCCATGTGGCGCTAGTGTTCCAAACGTTATCCTCGTAAATTGACGGCGGAGACCATGACTGGCAACGCTAGATGCAATTACGTGCTATCAAGTTGGTCGATACGTGAACTGCAATGAGGCAATTTGGCGTATATTCGCATTCCCTCTTCATGAACGTCATCCCACTGTGGTAAATTTGGCGGTGCATCTGAAGACTGGTCAAGGAGTATAAATTTACTGCATCCAATGATACTTAACGTGCTGTGGCACTTCCTCCAGCGACAGTATTGACCAGCTTCTTTGCGTTTTGCCAAAACGATCCAACAGCACAAACGTTCCTGAACTCTGAGATGCCAGGTTACTGCACTTGGAACTCTTCATCGAAGACATTTCAACGTCGGAAGCAATACCATGCAGTTCCTGGTTATCCGGATGTGCGTTACTGATGCTCTTGGTGGTATTTACACAGTTCATCCAAATAATGATAAATGCTTATATTTGCGGTTGTTGCTGGTGAAAGTTCGTAAAATTAATAAAGTTTATGTCTCAATTTAATAAAGTTTATATCTAAAGTTAATAAAGTTTATATCTCAAGTTAATAAAGTTTATATCTCAATTTAATAAAGTTTACATCTCAAATTAATAAAGTTTATATCCCAAGTTAATAAAGTTTATTGCTCAAGTTAATAAAGTTTATATCTCAAGTTAATAAAGTTTATATCTCAATTTAATAAAGTTTATATCTCAAGTTAATAAAGTTTATTTTCCAAGTTGATAAAGTTTATATCTGAAGTTAATAAACTTAATTGCATTCAAGCAGGCGTCAGGACGTCACGACCCCAACGCTATGAAATAGTTTATTTGTGAAATAAACTATTTCACCAGTGAGCGTGAAAAACCCTCAAATATCTTAGCAAATAATTTTACTTTTCAGGTATCCTTTTTTTAGTTTAAGTTTGTTTATTTTTGTTTTATTCCTGTTTAGTTTCGTTTCAACAACTATGTGTAATATGTATTTTTGTATAAACCAGTGGTGCTACAACCTTTGTAGGTATGGGCTTCAGATTTCTCTCAGTATGTTTCATGATCATTTGTCAATCTTATAGGCAAGTAGGTGATCAGCCCCCTGCCTGACGCAGGCCGTCGAATTTCTCAAGCCGGTTTCTAACGATATTTTCCTTCACAGTTCGAGCTAATGTTAAATGTGCAAATAGAAAGAAAGTCTATTGGTGCACAGCTGGGTATCGAACTTACGATCTCAGGGATGAGAGTCACAGGCTGAAGCCACTAGGCCAACACTGCTCATACTTTTTACTTAAAAGGGTTCCCAAATCTTACACATTGTATAAATAAATATAAAAAAAAACTTATGTACACGCGTTAGAAGTTATACTTCTTCGGCATAACAAGATAAAAATCTTTTTAAAAATGGTATCTTTCGCTTTATTCTACGTTTGTAGAAAACACGACACTAACAATAGAAAACATTTATTTATATTACATATTTAATACATTGAAAGTTTTATTATAAGCCATTATCTAGTTAAATAGATTTACTCTCATCATTTTTCCCTAACGCGCGAAGTATAACTTCAAAAAAATGTATTGCTAAAATATTGAAGTTTTAAACGGTATCACAACGCACAACGCTACTTTAGAAATACTAAACAATCACATCTATGTAAATACAAATTATGTTCAAATACCTTATTGAGAATAATACAAATCCGCTAATTGACAATGTAAAATCATTCTGCCGTTTCTAATGTATTTATCGCTTAAACGTTTCTACCAACGTCATACTGAACGTATCACGATTCTACAAGCTCCATCTGTACGATAGATGTAGTATTTATAGTTGTGTAACCTTGAAGGGAATTTATGAATATTTCGTCTTCTATGTCGCTTTTATTAAAATTAAAATTCCTTTACGTAACATAATGTACACTTATGAACGTCAATAAAGAAATACATAATAAATGCTGAATGCTTCTTATGCTTAATAACTTTACATTTACTGCCAGTTCTCAAATCAAGGGCGTAGAACAGACGAGAATAACTGGCAATAAACTCTCCGCCACTCTTATTAATCGCCAAGTTTTTTGTATTACAAAATGTTCGTAAGGAGCTGCAACCATTACACCATGTCCCATATAACATGTTAAGTAATTAATACATAGTTAATTGATAATAAAAGAAATTAAAAAAAAAGTTTTGTTATCAGCTGTAGGCATGGTGAAATAGGAGCACACACTTACATTCTCGTAGGAACAACACGAAATACGTAGTCGCAATAACTAGCATACACGAATTTAAGTCCGACCAGTCACCACAAAGAGCACCCGTTTACCAGTATCAATTATTAAGTACTAATAAGCAATATGACAGTATAAAAATAAAGTTATTGAAAGCAATCTGTATAAAACTTGACCTTAAAACGCGTTTTGGAGTGAAATAATGTAAATAATATTTATACGTTAGTCACGTGACACACAACGGTCACTGATAACTCGAACCCATACTAGAATAATATGTCTTGTCTAGAGTTATGTAATACATCATTAGTTAAGTTATATAAATATATATAGTTTAGTAAATAATTAGAAGCATAAACAAATGATAGCAATTGTCGCACATTTGAAGGTAAAATGAGCCGTTCTTTTCACATTCATAAATTGTAATACAACATTCTTGTTTCTGATAATTTCCAAAAAAGTCTGTACTTGTATTAAAGTGTAATTTAGATTTATGAACCTTTATAAGCCAAAATTGTTAAACCAGCGTCGCAACCCTAACACTACCCATAATTGTACGTTATTTTAAGCTCATTTTATAAACGATTAATGTCAGTTGTTTGCTTAACATATCTACAACAACCACGACCAAACCTAACTCTAGTTATGTTAAATAATATCTTGGAGTTTAATTTCGTCAGAGTCTGTTTCTGGTCGAAAAAGAATACGTGTAATATGAAAATTATAATAAACATGTAAAAAAATAAGCTTATTGTGGTTACTAGGTTTTCCTAACTGTGCCTGTCCATACAAAGTAACTTCGCATAGATAATGTTTTTACTGTATTGCTCTTGTAACACTTTTAACATAATACAGACTTGTTATTAAAAACTTTTTCATACTACATCAGTAGAATTGCACTTTTTTAACGAAAACAGTCTTTCGTCTCTTTCTGGTTAATTATGTTTACGCTGTTGTGTAAAGAGACAGTTGCGTACATCCGTTATACAGATGCAGTTACTTGGACTTATGTTTCATATATAAGTGACATCCATAGAGAATTAAAAATCTATACTTAGGTGTAGCTGAAAAAATATACTTTGATAGAAATAAAACCGTTTCCTAAACTAATAAACGGATTAGTTAAATGATAACATTAATAACAATGTCAATGTCTGTTGTGTTTTGATTCGGATATCGTGTCAATGTGTATCTCACATAATTAAATTTGAATAAACAAGGCAAGTCTGAAACGTTTAGTGAATGTAGTTATGTACTATACATCATTATAGTCTATCCGCTATTCTTAGTTCCGTGTAGATCCCAAGACAGCCACGGCTTTGCTCAAGATTCCCATACAAATACATATATGCTATAATCTTTTACAGTATACGATTACGTAAAGACTCAATATAATCAGAGACCGTTATTGATTTCTTACAATGCATTTTAAATAAAAAAATAAACAATCTATGGCCCTACAACTTTTTCAGCACAATTGTTAATCTAATCACAGTCCGTCGACTTGTTGGGTATAAGGAAAGTCAGATACCTCACGATGCTTTCCTTCACTAGTCGAGCGAATATTAAATGCGCACATAGACAGAAAGTGCATTGGTGCACAGCCACGGATAGTACCTACGAAGTCAGGGACGAAGGTCGCATATCTTTTTTACATCGATCAAAATGTAAACAATTTTTAGGTTTAAATATTTTTGACACTAAAAAGATAATTTAAATTATTAGTCGATTGACGTATTACGCGTTAAATATGTTTAGCAAATCCGTAAAAACCGTTATAACCGTCAAATTGTGAAACGGAACGCAGCTTACGTGCTGATTGGTTGAACGGCATATGCCTACTATAAAGTTCTATGAAGTATTTCTATAAAGTAAAATGTTATACTATAAAGCCGACCAATCAGGGACAGCCTTCGGACAGTTGAAAATTTGACAATTTTAAGATTGTAATTTGACAGTCGAATAATAATACTTTAAATTGTAAGCAGTACGTTGAGGTTCACAATCTTTCGACAGTTCACAATCACGCGAGTTAGATTACAAACTAAAGGTATTTACAATTTTACGGTGACACCTACATATCAAATCTTTGTGCTTATCAGTCTTACATGCCTTTCATAACGTAAGTGATAAAATATTACCTGTGATAATTATAAATGCAGAAGGACGTAAAAAAATCAATCGCGCGAATCAGTTCGGTGGGGATTTTTTGTATGGAGATGTTTAAATACAGCTCTTTGTTTAAAGCTGGGTAACAACTGACTTTAATAGTTTAAAATAATTGATTAACTAACACAAACTTGGGTTAACTATGGGATCAGAAATCTATCTATATAAATGACACTTATGTGGCAAAAAGTAAAGGATTGTTTACGCTTCTAATTTTATACAAAATAATATAATATAATCAGAATATGTTACATTAGAAAACCGTTGTGGTTTGTATTAATGTAACCATAGCGGTCTTGTTTAGGAGCGCGACAAATGCATATAAAAGTAGTTTGTTAATTTACTGTTTATGTAACCAACATAACTTTAGACTATCTAATATCTGACTAGAAATACCATTTATTAGCTGCGGTAGCAAATACCTCAACGTTCTCCCATTTACGTTGTTTGCTCTCGATGTACAGAGTCTTGCGTTACTGCACGAGTTTGTACCTCACTCCACTCGTTTTTTTATGTCATCTCGAAAAAATGCTCGAAATATTACGTTAATTATTTTTATATGTAACTTAATTAATGTTGGGTTAATTATAACTCGCGGAAACAAGTTTATTCATAAATAGTTATTAATTAGAGATAATGTATTAATTACTTTCCCCATAGCTTATCATTTAAAAAAACAAAAACACCACTACAGGCAATACTCGTCGAACGAGTTTGCTTATCTTTCCAAAGCCACGTACGTATTTGAAGCAGTCTATTAAGTATGGGGGTGTGCAATTATTAAACCAAGTACCGTCTAAAATTCATAATATTAGCGCGTTTAACAAATTCAAAAGGGCATTAAAGATATATATCAGAATCAGCTTAGTAGACTGAAGTTGGGACGGCTGGATATTAAGTTTCTCATGTAAATAAATAAAAAATTGTAATGAGAAATAAAGTTAAACATTAACGTTCGTCTTTGAGTGCAGTCGTAAAACGTTACAATCCTAACGTTTAGGTATCACACAATGATGAATGAATTGGGCCTTGAGGATACGAAAAAGTTAAAAAAATATTCGTTTCCCTATTTATATAAGGAAAAAAGTGATAAGAAAGCAAACGTGGAGTATATGTGATAAGCGATAAGGAATTTTCGTCTTATTTACTATTTTGAAAAATTTCTGTTGAATATTTTTTTTAACGTCAAGTAGCCAGTGATAATATAATATTTGTAATCACGTGCTACTTTAGAATTAGAATCATTCTACGTGTTTTTTTATTTGCAGTCTATCTGCTCTCTGGTTTACCGATAGTGTTCACATGAACCAAACAATGAATTCTTCATTAAAAATTCTGATTATCATATATTGTTATAACGAAAGTTCTGCCTACATTTATTATCTTATGTTTGTAGGATAATATATATTTGAAGCTATTAAAAAACTGTTGACCAAACATTTTGAAAAAAGAAAATTCAATAAAAGGCTTTTACCTGGCCATAACTGGTACTTTCCGGTTTTGGCGCACTTTCGAAGAGGTTAAGTCGTGAATTTTGAAATAGATCTGCGCTCGAATTTTCCCTTGAAAACAATTCTGATCTCGAACTTTCCCTCGTGAGGGTAGGCCTTGCTTGAACAAAGGGATTTTTCCGGGCATTTTTCGCGTGTTTCAGCCAGTTAAATTTATTTATTTCCACTGGTGGTG
This sequence comes from Pieris brassicae, assembly GCF_905147105.1. Lineage (NCBI taxonomy): Eukaryota > Metazoa > Arthropoda > Insecta > Lepidoptera > Pieridae > Pieris > Pieris brassicae. The sequence goes on along the minus strand of NC_059670.1, from coordinate 15,026,448 downwards.
TATCTGGAGTCACCTCAGGCGTTGGTATGTTCGACATTTTATTACACTTGAATTAATATTTATTTTATAACACTTTACACTATTTAATTTTGATACATCGCGTTTGTTATATTTATTTCAGTTATTAGTTTGATGTGTAGGTCCGCACGATTGTGATTGCGACACGGGACTAGCGATATAATAGCGGCGGCGCATAATATGAAGTTAAAATGAGATATAGTACACATCGGTGATTCGTAAGCTTAAATTAAACAAACATATTTTAACTTTTTTGAGACTAACTAGAGATTTTTTAGTTCTGTTTTTCTGTGTCTGTATTTACATACACATACTGTATCTTTCAATCAGTTGTGTTTATGTTAATAAAAGATGACAATTAATGATAGGTCATACAAAATTATGTAATTTCGTTCGATTAATTTATATTGTTGAAAAATATTCTATATTTTGGTGAAACATAGTCACAAATTTAAATACTCAAATTAGAAGAACATAGAATTTACATGAAATCTCAGCAATTAATTAGGGGTCAATACTCCCGCATATGATGTGCATTGGGCAGTCTTATTTTAACGAAATAATAATATAATGTAGTCATATCAATGATGCAAATCAATGATAAATCTGAACGACTCTGAGTGATGTATCTATAGACACTTAAACATACTTTGAAATGCCCTGTAATTCGTAATAATAATACTTGTTATTTTGTAGTTCAATGACGTCAGTTAAGAGAGGTCTACATTCGAAGATATTTGGATACTGTGCGTCACTATGGCGTCACACTTCCGCTATTATAACTTAAAAGGAAACTATTGTTTCATATTATTTTTGTAATTAGTATAGGGCTGATTATAAATTGTAAAATAAAATCTGTGGGAATGTTGTCAAACTAAAGTGCTATTTCTTTTAGAGATATGAAATTTACAAAAAATAATTCATATTTATATCTATTCCAACACACAAATATACAGTATTTAGAATATTCTTAACCTACATTATAATAATAATAAAAAATATACCTAGAAAATTAACATACATTTAAAAAGTTTTGTGCCTTTTGCAGTGTACCTGGTAGTGTACTGGCAGCATTTCATCGCTGTATTGAGATACTTAGTCGTTGAGTGAGGAATGCACCAGCTCTGGGGTCTTTAATTACCGCCTGTGCACTTGAACCCCACGCCCCAAGAGTCTCAACTCCAAAGAGAACAAATAAAATAGATCTAAGGCAATAAGTTGATTGAAGATATTGAAATTACACAAATATAAAAGTCGCAATATAATATTCTTTAGTGAATACATACTTTTTGCGATATCTAAACCATCTATTTGTATACCATTATTTATCCAATTAACTTTTTCAGATCAATTGTGAAAGTTATAAAGTTGAAATTACGATTCTATATATACATATAGTATTTGAGTATAAGCGCTCAATGTTAAAGGGCCGTTAACACAATACATTGACCTTTTTAAACCCAGCTTAACCACGAGATAAGACTGAAGGTCTTTTGTTAAGAATCTTTTAACGACCGTTGGAATATTTAATCGTAAAGTACAGCCCAGCCTTATTTCGAAATATGTCAACTGTCAATTTTGTATGACATTATACAACGATAAAAAGTTACAGCCAAAAAATAACGTTCATTAATAACAATCAAATACACTATTAACAATTTTCTTACCATAAATAGTAATAATAATGCTAATTAAAAATTAATAAAAACGGAATTGAAACAAATTTGAAGCTAAAATAGTTAAAAAAAACTTCTTTTGTATTTTAAACAATATTTGTATTTTTTACAAATCTATACAAAAACTAACAATTTTAATATTTTCTTCACCATTTAAACGCTTTCTTTTTTCATCCTAGCGTAAACACAATTTGACAGAAAGAGATATATAGTACTTTAGTTCAAAGAGTGGATAGGCTGATTTAGTTATAATGAATGTGTTTATAACTAAAATATACCCGTCCTAATGGTTGGTACATGCTATAAAATGCTGTATTATAATACAGGTCGCCATGGTCGCCTCGCTGGGCCTCCCCCGGGTCCACCGGGGGTCTCACCCGGCGGTACTTGACCGCGAGCCGCGCAAGCTGCCCGATACCATCACTCATCACGACACCAGGGCCAAGTCGAGACTACTCCTTGGCCCCCTCCTCATCATCATCACCACCGGATTTGACACCCCGGACATGACCCCATCGGCTGCGCGCAGCGGGTAGAGACCGAGTCTCCCCGCGCGCCGCAGCTCTCACCAAGGGCTATATGATTTATTATTTTCGTGTTCATTATCAAATTATAGAGTATATGTGTAGTGTATAAAATTGGGTCGTCATATTCCAGACACTTCAAAAGTTTGACATCAGCCATATGTTTGTGTATCTATCAACAAATACAACAACACTTCGTCTGTCGAAGACCAGAAAAGATCGGGACGGCTGCGTGCTATTAGAACTACAAAGACTGTTAATGCTGTTACAGCCAGAATTCGTCGATGCCCCATTAGGAAGCAAAAAATCTTACCGCGAGAAGTGAAGATTTCCACTCGGACTATATCGCGTATTATAAAACAAGACCTGAAGCTCCGGTGCTTATCGTCGATATACAGGACATCTCTCGCCGTCGTCGTCGAAATACAATTAAAGGGAGTGGATCAATCAAAACAGAAGGCTGTCGTGATACGCAAGTGAAAAGCACAGAATTATCTTTATATACCGATGAAAAAAATTTACGATTGAAAAACACAATAAGCATAATGATAAAGTGTACGCTCACAGTTCAAAAAGTGCTGCTCAAGTGGTCGGAAACGTACAAAGTGGTCGGAAACGTACAAAGTGGTCATCATCCTGCGTCAGTGATAGTTTGGTGGGGCGTTCTTATCAAGGAGTCACCAATCTACATTTATTTGAAAAAGGAGTGAAATCTTCAGCAAAAGAGTATCGAGTGTTATATCATGTTGTAAAACCTTTCAGCAACACACTTTATAATAATATACCGTGGACTTTCCAGCAGCATTCAGCACCTGGTCACAAGGCACGAACTACGCAAGCCTGGCTTGAAACCAATATCCCGGACTTTATAAGAGCTGAACACTGGCCTTCAATTAGCCCTGACATCAACCCTTTAGACTTTTTAAACATCAAAGTATGGTCAGTTTTAGAGCACATGACCTGCTACACGACACCGCGACATTGAGTTTCTTAAAAAATATTTGGAGCAAGCAGTGGCAAAATTTCCCTTGGAAACAGTGCGTTAATCCATAGATTCGTGGCTACCCATTGAAGTATTTCCGAACCAATTGGACTTAGGGTCCTTTAGAAAAGAGCGTACCAATTCTTAAAATGCCAAGACGCAAGTACTAACGTCAGGTGAGACTCCTGCCCGTTGCCCCCAGTTCTACAAAAAATATCCAAATCTTATACAAACACGTAGCTCGTAACAAAGAAAACAATTATATTAAGACAATGGTGATATACAATTAATTCGTGACATCACGTAATAGATGTGATCTATGTATCACAGATTACTATGTATTATATTAGTTGACTAACAAAACTATTATGACATAATCTTTGTAAACATAATATTGAGCGCTTTACATTATTATTCGGATACCGGTAAATAGAAATGTCATCATTTCGGGTAAATGCCAATTAAGTAGGAATTCGTTTTATTCAAATTAGTTTTATTCGCTTTTTTGCCATTTACAAAGTTTGGAGGTATATAAAAGAACATGTCCTGTCTTAATGGTGTTACATTATAAAAAAAAGTGTGCGTGTACTAGTGTACACACGTAAGAAGTGAAACATCTTTATGACCTTATCTTTCAAAAAATGATCTACTATATGCAACTTTACAGAAACTGGTTAAATAAAGTTAAATTAAATAAAGTTTAACAAAAGGCTTTTATTATCATAGACATGAATACAAATAATACAATTATTTCATTACTAGATACTAAGATTATTTACAGCATTTCATATTCAGTCCTGTCATATTTAGAACTCTAGTCCAAATTTTCTCTTATTTACGTGATATTCCTTTAACAGAATTCTTTCTCCCTATTCCCGGTGTCTCTTCTTTGTAATTTTGTAAGTTGTAATAATTTTCATAATCTTCTATGCTTTCTCCAAGTCTTTACTACTTCACTAAACTTCTCTTCTTCTTACAAATATTGTAAAACACCTATATTACGTCGGCGTTGAATAATTTGTCTTTTATAATGTATCATGTTTACAAAGCCAACTAGCTATGTACCTACTACATATACTGCCAATTTTTAACACCTGAATTCACAGCTAATTGTATCTTCTTTGACCTATTTAACCACTAGGCATTAAACACAACATTTTTAACAAATAACTAACCTAAGATATCACATTTCATTTTTAAATAAATAACCTCTTTTGTGCTGAATGAAAGCTTCAGAATTATGTATACTATCTAAAGAGCAGTGTTGTTTGAGCATGTGCGTTTTATGAGAGAATTCGTATTTCGTATTCGTATTCGAGAGACTTTTTATATGTGCTCTGTCGAACGGTGAAGAAAAAAGTAGGACCCAAATAGTCTACGACGTGTGGTAGACATGAAAGAATTACCTGCTTACTTATTAAGACAAAGAAATGGTAACGAAACAGGTAGAATCTGTGGCAAATACCAAATTTTGTATTGCTTCTATTTTTGTTTTATAACACTATTTTAAAACTTTCTTGAAACCGTCCAGCAGAGGATCTTGGCGTACAACCAGTGAACCAACTTCAGGGGAATATTCTGCGCAATTCTTCTGTATTTAATGTATTGCGTCTCGCTATAGCTTGCATACTTTAGTCAACTATGACAAATACTATATTTATTCTAATAATTTATAAATAAAAAACATACTAAAAGACCTCGTACTGCACTAAACAGGAAGCTATGACATCATAAGAAACTTTGTATAAAACATCAATTGGTAAAATAAGGTTGAATAAGCTAACCGGAAAACGATCTTTTTTCGACCAAATCTTATGGATTATCAGAGCCCCTTTAGTCTTTAACCACTTCCTTAACAACATTTTCAATAACGATTCAAAAAAAATTGTTACCACATCTTCAACATGACCTATGCTAAAACGGAAAGTATTGTTTGTTAATAGTTAGTTGGTAGGTAGCTAGTTGTGCAATAATAGTTTCATTATAAAATTGTTAAGTGTTATTTAGATATTATTACCTCAAGTACAAATTAATATATCAAATGGAATAGACTCGCTCACGACACAGGAAATCCTAGTGTTGGCGCTACTTTTTTTATATATCCTTTTTTATTATGTATACGTATAATAAAGTTTTTTATTTCTTTGTATCTGGCCTAATCAACACATAAATTAAATATTAAATCCTATTGTGCTTTTGAATTTAAATTTCTGATCCTGTAAATATTCATTCAATGCAAATTTAAAAAGTTATTAACCTATTCTAATTGACGGCAGAATGTATACAGAATATTTGCATAAAAATATCCAAGACGCCTGTCGTGTCTTGCGCTTGTTAGCAACTAATATTTGTTATAGAACTTAGTCCACTATTTTGTTCTTAGTATATTTCCATGTGTGACATCACTTATAATTATGTAAAAAGCCTTTTAACTTGTTATACTTATGAGTGTCTGTCCTCCGTTTACTCGAGTAAACGATAAGGAATATAATATAGACGACGTTTGCCTACGACTGTTTATCACTGAAAAGTCAAGATTTGTAAAATAAACAAAAATCCGCGTTATGGCCCTATCCCAGCACGAATTGCTGTGTCAGTGTCTCGGGGTGGACTGCGGTGCGCAGTGGAGAGCTGGAGCACTGAGGCGCGCCGGCCCGTAATAACAATTAGTTATGTAAAACATTATATTAATGTAATTTTATCAATTTTTTTTTCTGAAATGGATTACTTGGCTTGCGATAAAATATATCGAGTAAATTTCAAAATCATGTTCCATATACATTTTCGTCATAAAATGAATTCAAAGTGTCAAAAATTGGCTATGTTTGGATTTTTTCTATCGAGCGAAGTTATTTAAATCGTGCATCGATCATTCAAAATGGATACATAAACTACTCAACTCCACTATGTATTTTTTCCATTCAAGAAACGATGACAAAAAATGGACAGAAACAATGTACTTTTTTGGAGTTTGGCGACCGGATAGGTCCTTAAATCTCCTCCATCTGATTATTTGGTCCGAGCAACCTTCGCAAAATCACAAAATACGGCCTGTATGGCAGTGACGGATTTTGTCGCGTCGACTCAAGGTTAAAATATTGGGCTCCAAGTCTTCGTCAACCGCTGTCTTCATCGTATTCTGTGTATTTACTGCCCCGAGAAGATGTCTCCGATTCCGAATAGGCAGCAGATCAAGCGACCCAAGTGGTTATGGATAGGCCATGTACTCCGAACTTGGTACTTGGTACAAGGAAAGCGGAAAACGTTGCCGTCCCAAGCAACCCTGTCGTCGTTGCAGATATGTCAAAGAGAGCCAGGAAGACTTGGAGCGAGATGTAATACGAGGCTCAAGACAGAACGCGATGGAGACCTACTGTGGATGCCCTCTGCCCCATCTAGGGGTTAGGGCACATTAAGTCAAGTAAGTAGTTCTTTAATTTTTTTTTTTAATATCCATTGTTTTGAGATTTAAACGCACGATTTCAAGGCTTTAAATCATACGCTTAAACAACGAGCGCATCTATGTAAACCAGTACATCTCTTAGTCCTTTCTTAAAGCATTAAATTACGAAGAAAGCTCGAAATATTCAAGAAATGCAGCAGGTATCCGCCGCTCTTTATCCTCAGATTATATTTGAGTTTTCTGTCTATTATTTATTACGGCCAGTTTGTTTTACAATATATAGCAATAGAAGATATTATATAATAGAAGGTATTTCGTACCTACCGCTAACATGAGATGGAACAACTGTCGTTGACCACAACTGCACTTGATACGTCACAAATATTAATAAAATAATAAACCTTTATACACGCAAAATAAGTTTTACTCAATTCATTGATATACATTTTTATTTTTGCGTACAATACAGTCGTGAATATTATATTAAAAAAGAAAATCTCAGATTTCTGATTCCATGATCTTTTGTAAATCTAATAGGCATGTAGGTAATCAGCCTCCTATGCCTGACACAAGCCGTCGACTTTTTGGGTCTAAGGCAAGCCCGTTTTACCACGATGTTTTCAAAGTCCATTGGTGCACGGCCGGGGATCGAACCTAGGAGCTCAGGGATGAGAGTCGCACGCTGAAGCCAACCAACCAACACTGCTTTAAAAATACAATTTTAAACCGTTTAATATAGACAGTACATTTTACAATCGTAATCCGATAAACAAGAACTTTATAGGTTGTTAAGAGTTATAACGCCTGATGGAAAAGTAATTGAATCGCCTCGCCGAGGCGTTATCGATTTGGTTCAGGCTATAAACATCACAATGTGAACACTCCTTCCTATTCTGTTCGTCGATTTAAAGCTTATTGTGGATGGGGATACGTTTTGGTGACTCTACATTAATCACTTTAATAAGTAATTAGTTTTCTTTGATATTCCTACTTGAAGTAAAGTCGCATTTTAACTTTTTTGTGGATACGGGATTACAACAATGCTCGGTACACTGTTATGCCATCGAAAACATATCTTGTAAAAAAACAAGTCTCGGAATCGCAGTTCTGCTGCAAAGTTGTGAGGTCTATGTAATACCGAGTCGCTGAATTTATTCAGTCGTCTGGCTTAAGTTATTACGTAATTCACTAACCTAACAACATCTTACACTGACCATATCAATATTACAAATATTTAATGTTTGAAATAAATAAATTGACTTTGCTATCTGCTAAAAGTGCCTTAGAGCTTTGGTCAGTCAGTGAGTGACCAAATAAAGAAATTTGACTAGAATTCTTAACTTACTGGTTGGAATTGAATGAAAATCGAAATCGTGTTAATACAATACTTGCTAAGTAACAGATTATTTAGGCTTCTAATTTTACACACAACGATGTTATAGGGGGTCGAATGGTTGAAATGCATGAAAAAAGAATGGTTCGGCCTTGTCGCGTTTTTTTGCTCGACTTGACCCCAGATAATGCCAGATATTAGCTATTCCTTGCCACCAAAGAAAACATTGGTCTCATGAAAAGTTGCAGATCAGAGTTTATCTGACATCTTTAGCGAAGATACCTTAACTTCGTTTCTGTTGCTCAATGCTAAGTGTCTCCCCGAAATTTCCAGTACGACCGCCACCCTTTCCCTCCACCCTCACCAGGTTATGTCCACGTAGTGGGAGGCCGCCCAACGCTTCGGCAACTGGTCCTCGGCCTTCATTCCTAGACTTTTTTGCCCCATCAGTTGTCCGTCCCGTCAGTTGGTTTATTCTACGAATACCTCTAACTAGTTCATAAATTAAATGTAAAGTTACTTACTGTGTGATATCGTATGTGTGTGCCATCCGACCGGACACCTTCATTGAGTTGTATGGAGCTGACGCTGCCGGAGTCCTCGTCCATAAAACCAGTCTTCTTATACCGCGCCATCTGAAATATTAAAAACTTTATCCTGATTCATTGTTTTACTTACGCATTTGTAGCTTCTCTGTCATCAGTTTCTGTTTTTTTTGACGTGACAAGTCTTATAATTCCATTTAGCAGGCTGCACGCACAAAAAATATTGACGCATGCGGCGTTACCTCGCTCTGAGGCGTTCCATTGAAGGGTTGAAGTGCAAGCGAGAGAGCGGAACGAGCGACAAAGAGGCACAATCGGCCTGCGCGTTCGGCAGCCTTCGACATCTGTCTCTCTCCTACTTGCGTGAGCGATGAAAATAAAAATTGACATAATTGTATTTATGCGTACAAATAAATGTAACTTGATCAATTCAATATTGATTTCCATTAACCTCCATTAATCTGTATCCATACAAAATAACTATCAAAAAAAATAAATTCCATCAGTATTTTCTTATGACGTTGTCACTTTCAACTATCGTATTGTTTTTTTGAACAGTGTGCAAACGGGCAGGAGGCTGAACCGGATGTTAAGTGATACGCCCATGAACACTCTCAATGGCTGAGGTCGCGACTGCGTTACCGGTGCGCGAGTACGTTTTTTCTTGACCCTTCTATTTTAATTCTATTATCTTTTTCTATTTCTTAGGAAATACTTTAGTGGGCAGTTGGTTCCACATAGTGGTAGTGCGCGATAAAATTTCCTTAAGAAATGCTTAGTTGTGGAACGACGGATGTCTCTGTGACTAATAAGGTTTTAATTTAAAACAACACAATTATACTGGATCAATTTAAATTTACATTATTCAGATAAACTAAGTCTTACAATGTTTAAAGTTCTGCTATGTTATCAAGAGCACACTGCTTTAGTTAAAAATAACAGAACATTGCGTAAGTTAAAACAGTGAGTTAAATACTTAATCCGAGCCTAATTATTATTCACTACTGTGAAGTTCTATAGCTTCATAAAAATTATACACATAGTGGCAAGGTGAGCAGAATGAATACTGTTTATAATCTGTAAAAAATCTCAACAAAGTCTCTTTACTAATTACTAATAAACGCGGCAAAATTGATACTCAAATTGAAGTTGAAGCTCTCATATCTCACTTTCTTGAGATCCTAAAACATAGCTTAAAATAAGCCTAACATATATTTAGTTAATTTTTAATGTACAGAAGTACATTTTCTCGGATCCAGTATTTTATAGCGTATTAAAGGCTAATACTAAACATTTTAAAACAATAAACTCTATCCGAATGCGTGCGTGGGCGGAACTCGCAAAATAATTTTATTATGGGCTCATCGTTATTTCGGAAATAACTTCCGTCCGAGTTCTATATCCAATCCGTCTTTGTATGAAGCGTTGATTTCCTGTAAAAGTACAGTTTTGACAAAGTACACAACTTACTTACGTACGTTTCTTCGACTGTTTAGAATTGTTTTTCAGGGCGAGCTGTCTGTTAGATGGATTTAAATTCCTCGATTTAAATCTCAACACTTTTTTTTCAATTTTCAATATGAAATTTAAGGTACCAGAAATAAATTTCAAATTACCAAAATAACCAGCGTTTATAACTATGATTGGACAGGGGATTGAATAAGTAAAAGTTTGAATAATATTCGTGATTTATTATTTCAATATTATTATTATGTATTAGCAATTAAATACAAAATTACTCACAAATTTTTATTTCGAAATGAAGTCCGTCATCTTTTTTAGTAAGCGTCTTCAGTCTATTGTCATCATGAAGATGAAGTATGATGAACCCAAATTATCGCATATAGGCGAGCAAGAAACGAAATGAACTCGAAACAGAACTAATCTAAGCGTGTGACCAACCAGGCTCCAGAACATAAACCACTTCTTATCTGGAAATTGTATTCGTTTTCACAACCAACTCGTGAATTATCACTGAATAAATTCAACATCGGGATTGATTTACTCCAGATATTATAACTGCTCTGCGTTACAAGCAATTTTAATGACTCAAAACTTGGCGATTAAAAAGCGTGGCGGAGAGTTTATCGCCAGTTCTTCTTGCCCGCTCTACGCCCTTGACTTGCGAACTGTTAGTGAGCGTAAATTTAGAATCAATTTAACATCTTTTCTGTTGACGCTGATAAGTACTTGGTTACCTATGAATAAAGTTATTTAGAATTTGACTTTTGAGTACAATACTAATATTTCACCTTCAAATTACCATTATTGAATTACTCTATTATTCAAGGTACCGGAAAACTTATTAAATTATCTAGAGATTGAAGTTAACGAGTGTTATCGAGAGTCCACTGGATATTTTAAAGAAGTACTGAATTATCAGAAACATAAACAACGTATCAATTCTTAACAGACCAGAATCTGGGCGCTCTATCATTGGCTCGGTCAGTTTTCTTAACATTAACTGAGTGTCTCATAACTTCCAATAGCAGCAGAAGATTCAATATTGTGCTTTTGAAAAAGTAGTTCCAAATCTATCACATTTATTGAGAGGACAATACAACATTTCGTGTATGTTGACGTCTGGGTTTATCATCTTTCCCAATTAAAATATTTAATTAATTATTGAAACGGTAATGACTTTATTTAGGTGGTTATACCAATACCATTGGAGGTTAGAACATTGGTGGTACGTATTGACCTTCGACTTTCAAGGGCAGATAAATAGATTACAATACTGCTGATTACGCGCTGCGTGCTGAAAATATTAACTTTATACACAACAACAAACTACTCCGTAGCTTAAAATAATTCGAAATGTATGGTTTTTATATAAAATATTTATTGAATAACGATATTAAAATTATATTACTTTAATTATGTATGATCTTTACCGCTTACATCCCAGCTCAGTCGTATAAGATATTTATTGTTAGGTAAGTAAATATAATGTTTATTGTAAATAATCGAATTTCTATTATTTTTAAAGTGTTGCTGGTTACATTAACGGAATTTGCCAATATTTGGGATTGTAGGGCCACTGGTTTATAAGGAATTTATTATGAATGCACAATGGATGAAATTAAGTGCATAATATTTAGACGTTAATGGATGCAACCACTCGGTCGCAACAATAATATATTATTACCATAAACAGATTACATAACAAACATTCCTAGTTATGGTCTTACAAGAAAATAGCGTACCAATTCTTAAAAGGCCGGCAAACCACTCGCAAGCCCTCTGCCATTGTAAGTGTCCACGGACGGCGTTGTTTTTGTTGTATAAAAAAACAACAATCATGTTTCCCAAGCTTTAAACGTAGCGAGAATTGTATTTTATGTGCCTGTGACTGTTCAGCAATATTCATAATTAGTTATATAAAGAAAAATAAATATAAAACAAATTAATTAATATAAATTACAATATTTTCTGTTATTTCATATAATTCAGTAGGTTTTCTCAGCGTAGTAGATAAATTCTGTAAGCCAGTACACAATTGCATTTATGCTGAATTTGCTAAGTGTTTGAATTATGTTAGTTGACATTTTCCCTTATAGTTCAAATATATTTAATCTTATTGTTGCGAGCCACTGCATGATGTTATTTGGACTAAGTACTTTTATCTACTTACCTGAGATAATAATGATGCACCACTAGGTGTTGTTTTAATGTGTTAGTTCAATCAGAGACAATTAATCCCTATTTCTGTAGATTCACTAATTTATATACGTGTTGAACTGCAATGTTTGGCCACTAGGGCTTCTTCTAAATAATTAAAGAGTATAGTCGGATAAGTGGCGCGGCCACGGCGGCTATGTGGAACCAGAAGCCCACTGAAATATTTCCGAACCAATTTGACTTAGGGTCCTTTAAGAAAAGAGCGTACCTAATTGTTAAAAGGACAGCAATGCACTTGCGAGCCTAGTCGCAATGTGTCCATGGGCGGCAGTATCACTTAACATCAGGTTAGCGTCCTGCCTGTTTGCCTCCTAGGTAAGGTAAGGTAAGGTGGACTCAATTTCCGCACTTAGACGCGTAGTTGGTCCGTTGTGCGTAAAAGCCCCGGCTAATTTAGCCAGCCAGCAACTCCTTCCAGAAGCACAGAAGTCTCCCGGGCACTTCACAGGCTTCGCGGAGCGACCTCACTGTTCCGAGGATTTTTGTGCGTTGATTAGCCACAGCCTCGCATTCCAGGACTACGTGGATGACTGATTCCTCTGCGCTGAAACAGCCTCTGCACAAGGGGCGTACCTTCTTCTATTCTTGAAAAGCCGGCAACGCACTTGCGAGCCTTCTTGCAGTGTGAGTGTCCATGGGCGGCGGTATCACTTCACATCAGGTGAGGCTCTTTCCCGTTTGCCTGCTATTACATATAAAAAAGGGGCTGTCTGTCGCGCCTAGGACAAAAAGATGTTTATTAAGGAGACAATGGCCCGTAATTGTCCCTATCATTATTTTGCGATTGGTTCTGTTCAGGTTTAGAAGTCGCTTAGTAAGTTGTGGGTTCACAGCCGGCACAGCTATTTTGGACTCTTTCCAATCTATACTTCGCGACCATCGTTGATTCTGGAGTTCAGCGGATCTCTGGCGAATCCAGGTTCGACTAGCGAGACGGGCAAGGGGAGGAGCGGATGCGGGCCAGTAGGCATCATACCAGAGCCTCTTCTCGCAAGCTCTGTTTGTTAGAGCTATTGCCTCCAGTGATTCGTGACACTCCAGTATTAAATTACTGTTTGTGTTTTCGTTACCGAGCGCCATCAGCACGGATGCACTGTCTGGTATGAGCTTAATGCAAAAGTCATTAATTCCCATCCGCTGTACGGCTCTGGCTGCTTCGGTTAGAGCGAGAGACATTCACATTGGAAAATCGTACTCTGTATGCCCAGATATGCTGCTGTGTGATCCAATACCATAAGCCTGATGGCAGCTAGGGCGGCCTCCTGCTGTATGTGTAGGTCCAGAGGTAAGATTTGCAGGGCTATCTCCATTGCTGCGGTTGGAGTTGTTCTCATACAACCGCTAGCAGCGGACAAGGCAAGCCTTTGGAAGCGTCCAAGTTTCGTGATCGCCGTTTGAAGGTCAGATCTTGGCCACCAAACTAGGGCTCCATAGGCTAGCATTGGCCTGATTATGGCAGGGTATAGCCATACTGTTATTTTAGGCGATAAGCCCCATTTCACGCCTAGAATCTTTTTGCATTGATAGAAGGCGATCGTTGCTTTATTTAGTTTGTGTTCTAGGTGTTAGTAAGTTGTGAGCCAGAGCAATTTACTTTCCAGAATCACACCTAAGTACTTTATTTCATTTTTAAGTTTGAGTTCAGTGTTGAAGAGTTTTGGAAGTCTGTGTGGTCCAAGAACCCTCCGGTTTGTAAAGAGTATTAACTCTGTTTTTGATGGGTTGACAGATAGCTCGTGCTTGTTGCACCATCTCTCAATTACTTTGAAAGCACTTCCCATGAGATCACATAGGTTTCTTTCAAAGCTCCCCGATATTAAGATAGCTATGTCGTCCGTATACCCCACTGTGTAGAGATTGCCAGCGTTGAGTTATGTAATAAGCTCGTTAACTACAAGGTTCCACAGTAGCGGCGATAGGACACCTTCTTGTGGACAGCCTTTGCTGACAATGCCCCGTGTTATGGAATTAACAGTGAAATCTATAGCTCGTTGTTTTAGCATGTTGTTTATCCCTATTACCCTATCAGGGTTGATGATACTCCACATGTAACGAGTGTTCTGGTTATGCTCGTGAAGTTTGTTTTGTCAAAAGCGCCTTCGATGTCAATAAATGCACCAAGGGTTGACTGTTTTAAATTCAGGTAGTCGCCAATGCGAGACACAACGTTGTGGAGTGATGAATCCGTTGATTTGCCTGGGCTGTACGCATGTTGATTTGGATGCAGGAATTTGGATAGCGATACCCGGCTGCGTATCTCCAGATCTCCTAGCCTCTCCATTGTTTTTAGAAGGAATGAAGTGAGGCTTATGGGTCTGAAGGATTTCGCCTGTGTATAATCCTCTCTGCCTGGTTTTGGGATGAATATGATTTTCACTTCCCTTCATTTCAAAGGTATGTATCGGTGGGCTATACATGCTCAGAAGATTGAGACAAGATAGTCAACCAAAAGGTTCCCACTCCATCTGTTTGCCTCCTATTACATTAAAGAAAATCATCATCAAGTATTAAAGGCTTTTAAATATTCCTAGGCAAGGAGATCTCTTGTATATAAATAAAAATTCATGCGAACCTTTTGCAATGTAATCCTATGAATAACTTAGTACATTCGTTTATTAAAGTTGTGATTCATTGTGACATAGCTTATTTTAACGGAGTGAAATATTGTTATCAATTGATAGAAAGCTTTTAACTTGGATATCTAATCTTTAAAATGACTGATTGTAACAATAATAAAGCTATATTTTTTATCATATAGGAGAATAATTATATATTATATATATGGTTCGTTGGTTACCAATGGTTGTTTGAAGGTGTGTGGTGTGTGTCTCCATCATCTTAACAGACGTCTAGTCTTAACAGATGGACACATTTTAATTGAAATTAGAAAATCCATAGTTTTGAAATAAAATTGTAATCTATATGTACTAATATTATAAAAAGGTAAAAAAATAAAAATACATCAATAGCGCTACAACCTTTTTAGGTCTGGGCCTCAGATTTTTGTATCTGATTCATGATCATTTGTTAATCTAAAAGGCAAGGCAGGTCAGCCTTCTGTGCCTGAGGCACAACGTCGACTTTTTGGGTCTAAGACAAGCCGGTTTCCTCACGATGTTTTCCTTTGCGAGCAAATGTTAAATGCGCATATAGAAAGATAGTCCATAGGTACACAGCCAAAGATCGAACCTATTAATCCAGGAATAATATTCGCTCAAGCCACTAGGTCAACACTGTGTTCTAAAATAAAAAAAGGTTAGATTTGTGTATTACACGTATAAAGTATATACCGCAAATATTACTACACAAAATTATAAAAATAATTTACCGTTACAGTGCAATATTATTAAAACAATGATTAGCTGTGCAAAGCCAAATATAATAAGTAAATTAAAAACTGTATCGACAGTAGGCTCTTCATATAAAGAAATTAATGGCTGTGTAGTTCTTAAAATATAAAATTTATCGAAGAATATACGTAGAATGCGTAAAATAATTGAAATTATTATCGTTTCTTGTACACAAAGGGCTTTCCCTTAGCCGACGTAGCAGTTGTGCGATCTCTATTTTTACGACAAAAAACAAAATACATATAAATAAATCATAATGTTCACCGTTAATCCTGGTTTCAGATGAAACGTAGGCATGGGGTCGCAATCGTATAATCACAGGCACTTCACGTAAAGATTCCGATCAAAAATATAGTCTTTAAGAAAATTTTACATTGGAAAAGCGCGAAATATATCACCACGTCATGTAGGCGCGTTCGATTGAATGTTTTGGTCGGGTCTTAGCCGGGACCGGGGACGAAATAGTACGTTCCCCTGTCGCAATAATCGACGTTTCCTATTTTTTATTTAAGCGCCATCTGTGAAACCACATAGGAATTACGCAATACTTTTGTAAAGGCCCATTTAGATGGAGAGAGTTTCTCGTCTCGAAGGTACGATTATGGAAAAAATATAAAAAAGTTTCTTCGTCTAAACATTTACCCCTCACGCTCTTCCACTTTGACGACACTTACCTTGGAAAATGTATTGTACCCGGCTAAACAGAATTTCAAAAGCGATAATCGTATTTTGAGGTTTTGGGCCAGTTGCTACGTGCTACCATGAGTGCAGTGCAAGAGGGTGTTTTAATTATATGTGGTCTTCTTAGATAATAATTAATTAAACGGAAACGGGAAAAAAGATGTTGGATTAATTTTCATTTTCCGTGTATCACAAACACTCGTAACTTCTATAAAGTTCAATGAACTTAATATTATCGGCAGCGCCAAATTTAATTTTTGAGCATTTTTGAGATCAATACCCCAGTAATCACTAAACTCGAATGAAACATCTTGCACTCAAAACGGTTCAAAGTTTAAACCGTTTGTACGATACTCGTATGAACATAAAAAAACGTCATACGAGATCGTGTTTATACCAGTCGAGATTCTCGTAAGTAAGAATCTTCTTACTAAGTCGAAGTGTAATCAGACGCAGGAAATCGCCTAGCGATAAATCACTGGCGATTCTCGTATGACATAATCGTAGGTGAGAATTAAGTTCTTGCCTGTATGTAAACATTTTGATACGATAATGATATGGCGATTATTGCTGGTGATAGTCGCGTTCGATTTCTCGCAACAAAATGTGAGCCCCTCTCTGGCTAAATGGGCCTTTAGTCTTATCATTAAATGGATACATAGTAAAAATCCCTTAAATTATAATATACATTTTTACAGTTCTACAAAATTAAACGGCAGTTGTTTTATATAAAATGAAAAGAATATCCAGAACAATACTTGAGTTTACTGCCATCTAGCGAGTTTTCTTGACACTATGATGAAATCCAGCTGCTTGTCTATAGTAAAATTTATAGTAAATTCCCATGTCACCTTACACCGCCAACCAATCAACAACTAAAGTTCTATACGCATGCGCGTAAAGAACTTCATTCAATTAGTGATAAGAAAAACCAACCACAGAGTACACCAACTGTGTGAACATTGAGCAGCGAGCGAACTTCAGTTCATAACGGACTTTGTATGTTAGCGGGCGTATAAATTATTTCGGTTAGCTACAAAATTCCGCCTACACACATTTTATAAATAAACAATCGTGTTTTGTGACAGTGAAATAGATTAAAAATGACCAACGCACCAGTGAAAAAAGTCCCCATACATTTACAGGTTAGTCGGAATAATTTTTTTTTGTTAATACTCATTTGAAATTAGAATTATTATTATTATGTAGTACTAATAGGTGTTACAATAAACTATTGCACTCTTTTAGAGAACACATCAACGAAAATTGACCCAAATTTGTAATAGAATTGGAGCGGCCTGGGTGTTGGCAGTTGCCGCTTTTGATCTTAATTATCTCATTATTAGGATTATGTTGACATTTTCTTGGTTTATTTTTATACGTTAAATCTTTCTTAGTGTCTATTATCTTGCGTTTAATTTAAAGTTTTCAGATAATCTTTTAAGAAATATTTCCTCGTATGAAGATCGAATTTTCGAATCTGACTTCCATATTTAAATAACGAAATTTTATTAACCGTGTTTTATAACTGTTAATTTTTTATTACAATGCTAAATGAAATATCGCTCAGATATGCTTATCATTGTAAAAAACTACGTTTTATCGGCAATTGTTATTAACGTTCGTTCTACCTACATTTACAAAACTCAACCGTAAAAACTGTTCGATATTCAAATAAAAGTACATGCGATTTCCGTTTGACATAATTTGCATATTGTCAAAAACGTGTTAAATAATTTATGCAATACACTGACCTCGGGTGACCCTTTATCTTTATTATGTAAGTTTATTATTAAACACAATGTATAGGTAATAATTATACTTATTTATCATAAATATAATAATTGCTTAAGAACTCTTAAGGCCAGGCTTTATATATTACTAACGTAATAAATTGCAACTATACACAGTAGATATATGTAGAAATATTTTTTACATATTTTTTTATTACCAATCGGTTATTAATTTTAGATCAATTAATATATGTTCTGATTAATAGTAGGAACTTTAGGCGATTGACTAAATTTGATCACAATTGCCAACAGTTGTATAGGTGAAGCAGAAATGTATTTTTTTAACACCTCTTGAGTCTTAACTCATCAGTCACCACTGAACCATATATATGTCATAAACAAAAGGGGAGTACGTCCTTTGCCTTAGTTCCGGTGAATGACCCCAAGAAAAATATATACAGTCGGCAACATATTTTTTTTATTATTTAGTATGAAATAGAATTATTGCATAGAATAGTAATTTTGTCCATGTTGACGTATAAAATAGGTGATAAAAAATTATACATTGTTTTGTTGCCTTTGAGGTAGTTTTTGGTAGATTGAATTTTCTAACATTTTCAGATTATGTAGTAATTACATATGAAAAATTATTATTTACACTATACTGGAGCTTATTTTATATAAAACTTAATATACGCGTTTGAATGTGATAAACATTATACAGAGTTGTTTTTGCTGTCCCTTCTATAGAGGTTTCGATATAAAGGGTGGTACTTGGCAACGATTTGTGACATGCGCAGAACAGTATCAGCATCAGCAGTTTTCAGGGTTTTCCAAGTGGTTAATGGTCTTGCTTTTTTTGTTAATTTATATTTTGCTCGCATTAAATCGCCAATCCTATATAAAAACGCTTTGCTCTTTTTTTAGATTTCTTCTGTACAAACATTACCTGTCCACATCGTTTCCTTAACTTTCGTACTGATTGCTAACTGTTCTTAAATCATGGTAATTCATATGCATTTTTTATTTTTCATCATCCTTTTTTGGCTTTGTTTGTTTTTTGAAGTGAAACTTTTGTATCAGCGTGGGAAAAAACTTACCGTCACATTTTTGGGTTACGCGTCACATTTTTCCGTTTCTTGCCCCTACCACGGTTGATTCGAAGAGATTCGGAGCCATTTATAAAAAATAGATATTATAACGTAAACAATGATAGTAAAATTTCTATTACAATTAATGAAATACTGTAATAATCTTAGTAGTATAGTAGTACCTTAGTAATAATAATAAGGTAAAATAAAATAATTGTATTATTATTTGTATTCATGTCTATGATAATAAAAGCCTTTTGTTAAACTTTATCTAATTTAACTTTTAACCAATTTCTGTAAAGTTGCACATAGTAGATCATAAGAAGTTTTACTTCTTACGTGTGTACACTAGTAGGTACGCGCACAAATTGTTTTGTTCCTGTTTAATTTTGTCTTAATAACTATATGTGATATATATTTTTGCACTTCTTGCCTACCTTTCTAATTTAATACATTTCTCTTCTCACAGTGGTTGCCTAGAAGAGATCGCTCGAAAGCGATAAGGCCGCCAGTTGCCATTTTTATATTGTAATGCAACGAAGTGTTTATAAATAAAATAAGTAAATAGAAAATTAAAGGGGAGTTACAAATTTTAGAAGCATAGTTTCGATAAAAATTTATATATTTTTTTTTATTTTATGATATAGGACTCAAACGGGCAGGAGGCTCACCTCATGTTAAGTGATACCGCCCCTATGGACACTAACATTGTCAGACTCGCAAGTGCGTTGCCGGCTTTTAAAATTTATTTATTTACCTAAAATTACTTACTCGGAACAAATATCATTTTATACCTACATATATATTTTCGCATGTTTAAATAACGTCTAACGAATGAAAAAGAAATAATTTTGCAATAGCGAACCAAAAAAAAAAAGAAACGAAAAAAATCAATTTTGCGATAGCGAAACAACAAAAGACACTTAAAAAAAGGATTTTACGATAGTGAAAAAAAACAAAATAGCTTTTAAATTATACCCGCTGTCATCTTGCTAAAAAGTAATTAACTAGCCCATATTAAAACACGCGAAGTCACGAGGTGCATTAACTGCGTTTCTCGCTACATCTATTCTGAGGGTACAAAGGGTGATAAATAATGATTTATGGACGTAGCCGCGCGCGCAGGTTTCCCTGAATCCCATATTAAAACCCTGTTAAGACATTCCTCTAAGCACGAATTTTATGACTTGTTCGACAGTATATACTGTCAATATGATATTTTTTTGACAGTTGGATTGTGTTGACTTTAAGTTTAAACTAAAAAGAATCAGTAGTGAGTTATCTTCACGTAAGTTACATATAAATATTTAAGGTAATAAGTAGAAGCGTAAACTAAATCTTAAACAACCATAGTACACTTAAAGCCACTATTAAGCTTTAATTTTTTTGCCAGACTTACAAATTGTATATTAACATTCTCGTTTCCTATAATTTCCAATAACACAAGTGTCATTTAAACTTATGAATTTATAACAGTTAAAAAATATAGCATTAATAAATACATGGGAAAAACAAAACCAATCAAAACTTACAAAAAGTTCACCTCAAACAGTTACAAAATCAAAGCAAACCTGAAATGTTATGAAATTATTTATATGGTGTGATTTAAACCTGCACTCTGACGATTTTGCATGACAAACAAAACACATAAAGGTATTCCAATGGTCTACGCAACGGATTATGAAAGATTGATATATCAAAAGGCCGGCAACGCACTTGCGAGCCTTCTGGCAATGTTAGTATTCATGGGCATTTATCACTCAGGTGCGCCTTTTGTCTCTTTTCCCCCTCTTTTATAAAACACGCTTTCCTATTTTAAGGCGTTACAGAACACTAAGACTGTTAATAAACATTAACTTAGATTAATTCATTAGTATTGTAGAAAATTAAGTCAACATAATATTACTTATAAGCCATAATTATTGTATAGGCTAGATTGTAATTCATGTAAAGCCGCACTCTTTTTTGTGAACTTTATTGCAATAAAACAAATTAAGGCGTAGAAGACACGCGCGTAACATCTAGGCGCTCATCGCGAGAAATACTTGTTTACTTTGCTCTGTTTAGGCCACTTAAATTGTATAACTACTAAATCTTATTGTGAAAGAGCACACGTACTGTGTACAATGCTAACATTTACTGTCTTTATTATCTCGACGATATCTGTTAGCTAAGAATTTTTTTTTTATTTCCACGCATATATACCAAACGAAACTCATCTAAATTTATATATTATAAGGAGCAGTGTTCGCGGAATGGTTTCAACGTGGAACTCTCATCCCTGAGATCGTAGGTCTGTCACCAACTTTCTGTCACACTTTTCTTGCTTTTTAATAATATACGATAATTTAATAAAAACCGTTCTTATTCTAGAATTTTTACTGCATTTATTTATTATTAATACAACGAATATAGATTATATATCACAAAAAACAATTATACTATACTAAAGATAAAGCTAAGAATCGAATACGTATATATATATTACATAAAATGTTTGTGGTTTATAACTTTCTAGAGTTTAGTGATAGTTGTGGTTGTGGGAAATAGAGCTACAATTGGAGAAATTCCAATCAGTCCGTGTTTTGTTTTAACCTTCAACCATAACTCTATTTATTAGTTTTATTAAAAATGGTATTCTGTAATGTGGCAGATGCTTCATAATAAGATTTTTTAATGTAAGTTTGTTCCGTCTTTGGAGAACGACTCATCAAACGCCACTGTGTAAGAGTTTCCTTCCAAATATTTTTTACGTTGTTAAATAATGTTTGAGCTTCTGTCAGTTAGTAATCGACTTATAAATATTGATTGATGATGAGGTTTGAATATAGGTATTTTTAATACCTAATCCTAGTGAAAAGCTGAACTCTTAATTGAAGAGACTTTCAGGTCAGACAAGAGGTCTTTTGTCTGTCACATATATTTTTGGATTTGAGATATGCCGGTTTCCTCATGTTTTTCTTAACCGTCGAGCGGATGTTATGACATAGACCAAAACTTCATTGGTGCATGGGGAAGGTAACCTCATAGGGATAAGATTCGCATATATCTTCAAAATTATCTTGCCTACTACAAAAAAAAACACGTGTTAAACTTTTGTGGCGTAACAAGATAAAAATATTTTTTTAAATTGTATCTTTCGCCTTATTCTACGTTTGTAGAGAAAACGTCACTAATTATAGAAAAAATGTATTTAATACATTGAAAGTTTTATTATAACGCGTTTTCTATTTAGTAAAGTTTACTTTAAAATGTCAAAAAAATATTCGTACATATTTAAAAATATTGACATTTTTTATTTTAAATGTTGACTAAAGTGCAAAAGATGTATAACTTCAAAAATTACACGAAACACATGTAGTGTGTATGCCATGTATTGTACCAGACACAATTCTCGCTCGCCTCATGTTTTTGTATATGACATAAATGTTATATTGAACTTTGTATATGTCAACGTTATCATATATAAATAATCATTATCGGATTGGATCAAACAATATTGCATATTGCAAAGATTATATTTATCAATTTTTACGTAATACAACTAGAGCAAAAGTAACATTGCTTAATTTTTTATGATTGTGTATCCTTATAGGGTTAATGTGGATTTGACACAGACTTTTCATAGACTAAAACGAATCTGTATAATCACCTCAAAACGTCAATTACCAATTACGTCATATGTCAAAGATATATTTTAATAGTCGCCAAAAATGTATTCTTATTCCTAATAGACAAGGAAGTTAGCACAATATGACCGTGTGTTACACTCATTATGGTTCTGTTTACTAGACAAACGGTCAAGTACCTTATTCCAAGACGTAACCCAATTTCACGCGCGGGTAACTGTGACGCTTAAGAACCGTAACATAAGCGAACAATCTTAACATTTATTTACGCATGTAACATTCGATAAATTGTAAAATCGTCATCAAATTCTCAGATCCCTATATCCTTATATGTTGCGCTCCTCAATACATGCTTATTGGTAAATATAATTTTGGATCTCCGCTGTTAAGTTGTGGAATGGGCTGCCCGACTCCATACGATTGGTTACCTCCCTAACATCTTTTAAAACTCTTCTGCATAAACATTT
The DNA here is from genome assembly GCF_905147105.1 of Pieris brassicae. Taxonomy (NCBI): domain Eukaryota; kingdom Metazoa; phylum Arthropoda; class Insecta; order Lepidoptera; family Pieridae; genus Pieris; species Pieris brassicae. The sequence continues at coordinate 15,003,335 of NC_059670.1, read as the reverse complement.
GTTAACCATATCCAGTCCTGATCAATCGCGACTTGTGTAATTCTTGTTTTTCCTTTTCTTTTGTATTGCATCGCCATTCATGAATACGTGATGTATAACAATAGTTTGTTTAATTAATATTTTTTTTGTAATCTTTTAGATAAAATTTATTTAATTCTTTGGCTATGCACCCATCTATATTTCTTTTTTTCGTAGTTTTTGCCCTTACTAGGTTTCCCTGGAAGATATTTCGATGTTCGCTTTTAAGCGATAATCCCGCTCGTTGCATCCCTTATAATTTGAATGTGTTATGTTATTTTTTTAAGTTTCTAAAACGACAATCAAAGTTAAATCTAGTTTCAAGAGCTAGCCAACATACTGTACTGACATACATGGCAGCGGTCGATTCGAATGTGAGATGCGAATAGAGTATTGTGGGTTTATTGACTGTAGTACCCTCCTCCGCCTCGTAGCAGAGGAGACTTTCTATGGAAATGTGTTTGCCGGCAATCCGATAGATGTATGAAATAATGTCAACACTCAAATTCCCAGTCATGACAGTAGTATATTACCGTGTGTACTTTATATTTGCACACGGCGAAACAATGCATATTTCGGAAGACATTGAGAAACTGGTATGACGCAATTACGAATTATCCGCGTAATTCGCCAAAGTTTCGCGTACCTACAATACAATTTATGATGATGTTGACATTTTCCAACTTGTCTTAGGAAATATTGGAAGCGGGGAAAAATTTGACCTTATATTGTAGAAACAATTTCTTTTTTCCATAATGTATTAAGTTGTAGTTTCTTTATTGTTTAATTCTAGTTAAAAGAATAAATCAATGGCGCTACAACCTTTTAGGTCTGGGCCTTAGATTTCTGTATCTGAATGGAAAATGGAATTGAATAGGGAGGATAATTTCAGTTTACTTTTTTATTTATTTATGTATTGACTTATGGTTTTTGTTTCGTACATGTCGTTGAACAATGTTTAGGTTTTCTTTTTTTAAAATATGTAGCTGTAAGAGTACTTATAAATAAATAAATGTGTCTTTGAAAGTCTGGGCCTCTGATTTCTGTACCTGTTTAGAGATCATTTGTTTTTTTATAAAAGTCGTGGTCATGGTTTATAGTAGATGGTCCTCCTTGCTTGACACACGCTATCGCCTTTTAGGGTTTAGGATGTTTACCTTCATGCTGTTGTTAAATGCGCAAATGGACGGCAGTTTCTTCTTCCTATATTTGATTTTGGAAGACATCGGGAATCGGGATTGGTACGAGATAGATACAATTATCTATTAATTTCTATTATTAAATATGAAACAGTAAAAGTACCTTTTAATATCTGTCATTTGTTTTTTTTCTAATTGTCCTGTGTGTCTGGCACAAACTGTCGACTTCTGAGGTCTAAAGCATGCTATTTCTCAGAATATTTTCCCGCACGCGCTAGTTAAATGCGTTCACAGAAAGTCCATTGCAGAGCCAGAATGCGAACCTACAACCTCAGAGAAGCACGCTGAATCTCCTTTTTTTTTTTTATGAAGGAGGTAAAAATGCACAACTGCAGGCCCGCGAGCGCATGCAGTCGCTATCGCGGAGACTGTGGGGATGGTTAACTCTTATCCCTCTGCTAATCAGAGGGGAGAAACCCGACCCACTAAAATTTCCTCCTGAGCCCTCCATATCGCCTGCTATGCCGGACACATTCATTCTGAATGAATGACGTCTGGCACCGCATTGAGTCCCCCGGGGGTCGCACTAGGCATTCAACCCAGGGAACTCAGGCGAATATGACTGCATACGGGCTCAGCGACGGCGCAGGGGGATACTGTTGGGCAAACGCTCCTCGCGTCTTGCCCCCGCACCCCCGCCTCGCCGCCGCCGAGCACAACCCCTTCGGCCATCGCCACGCACCTCCCGCTGACGCTCGGCAGCCTCCTTCTGCAGCAGGACATGCTCACAGAAGAAGGCCACCGCACGCCATGCCTCTTGGCTACCAAGCATTGCTGCAACAACGCTCGGTAGCGAGAGGTCCGTCCCGACGACCGACACTAGGTCATGGCGTTGCCTCGACCAAGTGGCACAATCGGACAGGGTGTGCTCCGCCGTGTCCTCTGGGGCACCACAATGGTGGCAGATGGGAAGGGTTTCCCGCCTCGCCACCCTGTGCAGATACCGCCCAAAGCACCCATGCCCAGACAGTATCTGCGCCATCCGAAAGGACACGGCTCCTCTCGGGCGATTCACCCATTCCCGTAGGCATGGGCGAATCGCCTCCACGGTGCGTACTCCCGCCCTAGGCATAGCCAGATCATGGGCCCATCTATTAAAGGTGGCCTCCCTGGCTTGCCTCCTTGCCGGTCCGACCAGTTCAGCCCATCGGCCACCTGCCCTAGTCTCACACTTGAGACGATACAGGTCGCCTAGGGCCAACGCCTCTAACTCCCAGGGGGGAGTCCCCGCCAACAGGCACGCCGCCTCGAACGAGACGGTCCGGTAGCATCGAGCCGCCCGAACCGCCATCACTCGCTGTGGCCTCCTGAGTAGGGTGCGGTTCCTCGCCCTTAGCCTATCATCCCATACAGGGGCCCCATACAATGCCATACTGCGTATGATTCCGCAGTACAGCCTCCGCACACTCTGCTTAGGGCCCCCAATATTCGGCAATAGCCTTGCAAGCGCCCCCGCCGCCCCTACAACCTTCCCCCCTAGAGCTTCAAAGTGGGCCTCGAAGTTCCAGCGGCCATCCAAGACGAGACCAAGGTACTTCATCTTGGACGCCACCGGAACCCCCACTCCTTCCACCATCAAGACCGCCCCAGGAGGTGGACCATTCCTAGGGCCATGGAACAATAGGGCGTCCGTTTTTTCAAGAGACACCCTAAGGCCCAGGGCCCTTATCCGTCTCACAACAAGGGAGGTGCCGACCGTTGCGAGTCGAGCCACCTCCCCATAACTTGCCCCGTTGGCCACTACGAGGGTGTCGTCTGCATAGCAGAAGACGCGCAATCCCGGAAGGAGCGCGCCCCTCAACACCCAATCGTAGGCCATGTCCCACAGAAGCGGCCCAAGGACTGAGCCTTGAGGAACCCCACACCGCACAGGGTGGTAGGAGATCGTGCCCTCCATGTTGGAGTACACGATCCATCTTTCCGCAAAATAGTCCCCCACTATTTGGCAATTTTTTTAGAAGTTAGATAACGTGCCGTGTTCGGCCAAGACGTGAGCATCTTACACCATCTTACGCATGCACTAATCGTCACGTACGTGATAATTACGAAATTCAAATATACCGCAATATATGAGTTCATACTCATATGAAGGCTTTTAATTCATCAAAGCCTCATTCCCACATTCATTTTGGTCAGTTTTGACTAATTTTGTATTTATAGCTTATCTTCTGTTTACTTTTTGTCTAATATTTTTTTCGTTGTCGTTTGTTGGGTTTATGTTATAAATTTATTGTACAATAGCGACTTAGCCTATCCACGGCTAGGATTTGTCAGAATATTAACGTAATGATTGTCACCAGTAGTAAGTGTAACGCTTCTTATTAAATTAATTATGGCTAATAAGTATTATGTTGACTTAATTTTCTACAATACTAATGAATAGCTTAAACTAAGGTAATATTTATTAACAGTCTTAGTGTTCTACAATGTTTTGACACTATGTTCATGTGTCCGAGACACCGCACTTGCACTCACACACACAACACAACACTAGGTTTATTAACTCAAAAGGTTTATTTGTCCATAAACTATTGTGTCTGTTGTATGAAGAAGTTGGATTTTTTGTTTCTTAAGTAATAATGACACTCACGAATAATGTCGTGGTGAAAGATTTTTTGAATTTTGAATTTATTCGTTAACATACAGAAATACATATATTTCGTCTTTATTAGTATGTAATGTTGTATTATATAATAAATATACTACATATGAGAGAGAGATATATGGGTTATAATGAGAGAGGTAACATGCGTTTATGAATGACACATAAAACATATGTTTAAGTCCCGTTATACTAAAGACCAAAGAAGTAAGGGACACATTTCTATTTGGCCCAACTAGAATATATATGTTCATAATTTTCTTCTTTTTTTCCAAGATTAATTATCAAATAACGTTTATTAGTTATCAAAGAAATATACAGCATTTACAATTAACCTACATAGTAATAATTAAAATTTAATAAACAGAAAATTTAAAAAGTTTGGTCCCTGGGGCCAATGTACCTTTAACGCTGGCAGCATTTCCTCGCTGTATTGCGATACTTATTCGTTGAGCGAGGAAAGCACCAGCTCTGTCAGTATCTATTAATTTTTTATATCATTTATCAATGTTTTAAATATAGTATTCATAAAGCAGAAAATATCCACGTTAAACACTTTTCAAACATTTAACTCGCGACTTAAGAGGTCGGCCATTGTGTTTTAAAATGGCTATTTCGCTGCAAAAACCATTAGTTTTTAATGCAGGGGACCGCAATGAGGGGCCACAGTAAGGGTGAATAATAACTATGACTGGCCACTTGTAAGATATGGTTTAAAAATTATTCACTTGTCTGAGGAAAACTACTATATTATATAGATAAAAAAGTTTGATACCAAAATCTTTCATCAAATTAACAAGGTTTAAGTTATTAGTGCATGGCTTCTTCATCATTATGTTAAATAAAAATGTGTGCGTGTATTAGTGTACATGCGTAAGTGAAACTTCTTTATGACCTTATTTTTGAAAAATGATCTACTATATTCAATTTTACAGAAATTGGTTAAATAAAGTTAAAATAGATGAAGTTTACCTTATTGCCACTAAGATTATTACAGAATTTCATTAATTGTAATAGATTTATTACTATCATTGTTATCGTTATTATATATTTTAGTTATTAAAATATATAATAACGATAACATCTTCTCGAATCTCATCCATGGTAGGGACAAGAAAAAGATGGCACGTAACGGGAAAATGTGACGCGTAACCCAAAAATGTGACGGTATATTTTTTTTCAACGCCGATAAAGATGCTTCACTTCAAAAAAATTATGGTTCTACAACGTATTAGGGTGTGGGCATCATTATCTGTTTCATGATAATTTATTCTTCATAACAGGCAAGATCAGCTGTCAGTCGTGTCTAAGGCGCCATGTCATGTTTCCTCCCGATATTATCTTGTGTTAAACGAGCACGTAGTACGTCATTGTTGCACAGCAGTGGCTCAAACTTCGACTTCAGGGATGAGCCACCACCAAACCACTAGGTCAACGTTACTCATTTAATAGTTTGACACCGATTCGTACCTTGTAAAATACATTACGTTAAATACATTTCTCTTAAACAAAACCAATTAACACCAATAAGAAATATTTCATTTAAGTACATTTTTTCAAATTGTCTTTTAAGCTTTATCTATATTTTTGTTATATGTATTGCTGTATACATAGACGGACGGATAGACAATACTTTCAAACATTACAGATCAAGAAGAGAACAGTTAAAAAAGGCAGTTCAATCGTTAAAAAATATAGTATGGCATATATGATCATCTACTCTAAGTGCGGATGTACGCCTTGTTCCTACTTAATTGTTATTGCTGTTAGTGTTTTGCGTACGATGACAGACTACTTTAAAATAACGTAACTTGTGTCTACAAAATATCAAACTATTACATTAATTTGAACTAAAGTATTTCTGTTTATAATGAAACATATACCTCATTTATTTATTTCCAACACACAAGTATTATAATATTCTTAGACTACATAGTAATAATAATAAATATACAATTAAAAAAAATTAAAAAGTTTAGACCCTGTGGATGTGAATCTTTAACCAGGGCAGCAATTGCTCACTCTATTGCGATACTTATTGAGCTATACTGTCTAATAATCGCATACTATTAATCTTAATTGTTATGATTTCGACACAAGTGAACTTAGCGATAATATTTACGTCCCGATTGTAGGTATTCTCTTGATCCTACCGAACTAGCATGGCAATGCGCTGCCTTACCGTTTTATCACCGAAGTCTAGTATGAATGAATCTCTAAGTGTGTTAAATTTATGGAATCATTTTACCTCAATTTGTACAAACAAATTTGTATACAAATAAAAAAATGAGTTTCTTAATTATTAATTCTTTGTACTTTTACATTAATATGCATATCCTTTAAATAGAAAAATATATGTTTTAGAACTATGTAATTGTAAAGACAGCTTGGCGAATATGGCATCGGGATTCAGGTGACGTAAGTTAGTACAATGGCATTGCTAGGCTTGACTTATTTGGAATACCAAGGTTCTTTAGATAATCGCATCGAATAGAAACAAATCTTAAAGAAAAAAAAATATTGTTTGTTTCTCAAACGTATTTTCGAAGGAAATAAACAAAACAAATGGACTTTTAAGATCGCATAAAAACGCTCACACTCACTTCAACAATGAAATTTATTTTAAAAACGCACACAATCTAAATACATCCAAACACATACACGACATACAAAAACATGCGTGTGTATCAATGACAAGTGTGCACAACATTTAACTATGAAAAAAGTAAAAAAAAAATTATGCAAAAACCATAAACAAGATTAAGAAATACCAAAATATGTAATTTAATAATTAATATATTTCTTCTTTGGATTTATTATAATTGGTGACGGAACAATTTTATTAGAGCATTGTCTTTATATACTAGCAATAATGTACGACATATGGTATAATAGTTTTTTTTAATAAAATTTAAAAATTGTAAATATTATCCATTTTTTTAAAGTAAATTATGTCAAAGTTGAACGCCATCTTGTTAACGTAAAGTCGTCTAGATTGTTTGGAAACAATGTTTTTTCTTTTTTCGTTCTACTCCCGATTGTGTCTAGGGACATTTTTACATCACTTATACTGTTACCAATAACTTCGTGGTGCTAGTCTCGCTAGGTACACCCCGGCTACATCGGTCATCTTATTATTTGCAATATTCATGGGCGAAACGGGGCATAGCAAAGTCGTTTGCATGAGTCATGCACATGACTAAAAAGAGAAGAAAAGTTCATACATAAACAGTCATGGTTACGTTCACCACAGACAACTAATAATATCTAATAAGCCTGCTATAGATAATGTCTACTCGGAGTGCGGATGAAGACCTGTTCCTTTGTTTGACTTAGCTTTGTACCATGTGAACTTAAACATCTGCCTATGTCGAGGTTATTTCAATGCAATTGTTGTTACCTGATCAAAAAACTAGGAAATGTTGCTTCCTAGCGTATAGTTAACAGGTATAATTGCACAGATTATTGTCACATAAATAGTTTGGTCGCATCAAGTGACATTCACAAATCCATTACATTTTCGACGATTTCTTGCAACTATTTTGACATCTGCCGTAGTTTATAGTAAGTCAAATCTACCTTAAATCGAAATGTAAAATTTATAACTGTCAATTTTGTTTAATTCAAACTAGCGTTTTATGTTTTGGATGAACTTATAAGCTAAACAATAATGTTACACAGAAGGATAAAGACGGAAGAAGTGGCTATTTGATATCGTCTTCGTTCCTTGCATCTTTTAGGTTTTCATCTTAGTTTTTTACATGAACAAAAGTTTTTAATTTTAAATTAAATCGTAAGTTCGCGTTTTCTGCTATTGCAAATTTGTCTTAATAGAAATTTTACATTATGAGTCATATCAATTAGTCAATTCTTAATTTATTTGTATTATACATAAATATGTAATGTGAAAATATGAAATTTGATATATAATAAATATTATTATATATCAAATTAATATTAATTATAATGTTTCACGCAAGTAATCATTTGCTGAGTAATATTTTTATCCAAAAGTAGTATCTTAAGTCGATTTTGAATATAATGTTAATTGTTATATATATATATATATCATATATGACATCAAATTTGTCAATGCTTGGTATATAATGTATTTTTTGGCTTATTAATGACCACATACCATAAATGTAATGGATGGGTTGAAATTAAGTTCGTAGGCTTATATAGAAATTTTTATTTTGTTGATATTTTTTGATGTAATATTATAGCGGTCATACAAATTTTCGATACCATTTTCATTTACGATTTGTCTTTAGCCTCAAAATAGACTTTAGTTTCGACGATTATCTGTTCCTCAGCACAAAATGTCTATTGAGAACAGTAAAAAATCGCTGGAGGCCGAATCTGGAGAATCCGGTGGATGCGGAATATTATATGTTACATACCAATTTATATTTGTTGTTTGTATGGGTATTTCTGTCCCCGAAAGTTGTGGAATTCACTTAAAATTATAGTAATACATAATACAATTAAGTTTGTTACGGAAGAGCTGGGAACCGTGACACAGGTATTTTTACTTAAAAGGGTTCCCAAATCTTACACATTGTAATGCGCTGAATGTATGTTTGTGTACTTAAAATGAATAAACACATTTTTATTTATTATTATTAAATACCTTTAGATTTTTTAAAGTCGCCAGCGTACTTCGCGACCGGAATACACTTTCTTAAACTCGGTTAAACAAACAAGAAATGCGATATTAGCTTTTAGCTAAACTAACACTTTCGATTCTAAATTACGTCATTTGTTTTCTGAACCTTAAGTTCGCTTTTTTTTAACTATTTTTTGACAATCTCTTTATAGAGTTTTAAATACTTCGAAAATAAAATATATTTATGTCATTTATGTACATGAGTACGGGAAGTAAATAAAAATTATACCGTCCAGATCTAGCAGCCATGCCACACATTTTTTCGCTTAAAATATTAAAAATCTTAAACGTAATAATCAAACTAAATTAAACTTCTGAATCTAAAATTTAAAAATAATAGATAAATTTAATTCATACTACATTTTCCAACCAAAGACAATTAAAGTAATTTGTTGTCTTTTTCAGTTTGAATTGTCTTTTATCAACTGACAATTGTATTTATCTGTCTTAGTTTTAATTTTACTAAAACATATTTTCTTAAATGTTGTATTCCTTTATTTAGTTTAGTTTTTTGCTTAGTTATACAATACAATAAGCAAAATTACAAATATTAAAAAGGTGACGGTCCTCTAGATAGTCTATATTCTGTCTATCTGAAGCAGCCTTATGTCCTTTTCAATTTTGTTAGAAGCTTTATTTAAATATTCAAATGTTCTATAAGCCTTTAAAGTGCTAGTTTTGATATTAGTTTGAAAATATACCTAACCTATTAAATATAAAGCAGCCCGCTGCACCGTTAACTGTACATCTCTTTTCATCACAGCGTAGATACGATTTGACAGAAAGAGACGAAAGAGTATTAAAGATGCCAATATACTAATTGAATTATATTTCATTATACTATAGAAAGGTTTGATGGAAATCTGCACGGCGATGTATCGACAGGGCCCCGTTAAGAGAGAGGCTCTTGCCCGTTAGCATCCTGTTACATATAAAAAAAGAAGCCTTCCAAGCCAAGAAGAAGAAAAAAGGCACTCGGATTTTAGTGTCCTGTATGTTACATAACATTTATCAAACTCAAACCCCATCCCTATATTGTATATTTCTAATTTTATAAACTTTTTTTGATATCTTAACTTCTTGTGTTGGCTATGAATCATCCTCTCCTATTCCAGAGGTTCGTCCGGAGGCCGGCTAGTCACTCGCGAGCCCTCTGGCATTGTGTGTGTCCATGGGCATTATCACTTAACATCAGCTAAGCTTACTCGCCTGGCCCCTGTTATATAAAAAACGTCTCACTATTTTATCCTTGTATTAATCTTTAATCATTAAATCCACTCTTGAAATACCAACAACTGAATGAAATAAAAACTATTTATCAAAACGGTCTTACAAACGAGTGTGCAACAAAATTAAAAACCCCTCGCATTTGCTTGAAAACTTTTCAAAACTAATGTGAAGCAAACCCGCACTGCGTAATTGCAATTAATATAAATAAGGCCGTTAACATATCGGCGTTAAATTCACGGATAAGACGAATAAGGCAATCGTGCTGAAAATACAAAGATAACCGTTCCAACAAATCACTCACTACGCCTGGCTCTACGCCCCAAAATTCCCCTGAAATGAGAAAGTTCTAGCGTTTCTTCCTGTTCTGTCCCAGCTCCTACCAATTGCTGGCTTACAGCCCCAGCAGGTCCTCCTCAACTCTGTCCATCCCAACTATATTATAGATTATATCTTTATATGTTATTGTCTTTTGTTAACATATCTTTTACACATTAAGAAAACACTTTTAAAACGGATTTAAGCTTCGTATTATTATTATAAACTTATAATTATTTACATAATTTTAAATTTAAATCCAATCCGTTTCAAAAGTGTTTTCTTAATCTTTATATGTTCTTTATAGATTATGAGTATAATTCATTTAAATATAGTATAATTGCTTTACTTATATTACACAAAATTTATTTTATTTATTGATTAAAATTATTAGTTAAAGTTTTTTTAAGTTGCACTATTAGCCCATGTGTTTTGAAATTACAGATTATAAATGGTTGCCTAAAAAATGGTACGTATGTAAACTCCCTTAAACTGATTTACGTCGCGTGTATGGAATTAAGCAGGTCTTAAACAGTTCCGTGCTGAATACATAATTTCATGTCTCATATTATTGCTTGAAGGGCTAGGTCATGTATGTTACTCATGCCTTTGCGTATTTTTAAAGGCGTTATTTGACGTGTCTAATGTCTATGTAAGCTAAAAGGATATACTTCATCTGTAAAGTTTTTAGTCTATGATTAAAAAAAAATCGTTTCGATATTTATTCTTTTTTTCGTTTTGGGTTTTTTTATATCCCGACAATAGTTCGGTCGGTTCGGTATCAGTTAACTGTCAAATCCGTATTATAAGCGAATGTTTAGAAGTAAAACTCGAATTGACCGTATCGAACGGGAAAGTGTTCGGGTTTCACTCATGCCAGTTCTTATCACAAATAAGGGAAAGTTTTCTAACTGGTAACATTGTATTAACCATTTATTTAAGCTTTTAATTGGTGTTCGACTGTTTACGATCGTTAAATACGTATTTACTATTCAGCTTTAGTCTTTTTTATGTTTTAACATTTGAATTGAAAGTATACTAACTGTCGGTTGGAATTACGTGGTTCGTAAGTTTGATGTTGAAATTGAGTAAACTAAAAGTAAACCAAAATATTCTAAACGCGTAGAGACGTGGAGGCTCTCTGCATCTTCTACCATATTTACCATGGAGAAAAGAGTTGTTCAGACGTCGAAGCAGAATACGAAATTCCACCCGTATCACCTCGGCGTCTGTAGTTCCACAACTGAGCGTTTCTATTGGCCGCACCACTACTATGTGGAACTAGCTGTCCACTGAAGTATTTCCGATTCGACTTAGGGTATCTCAAAGAAGAGCGTATAATTCTTAAAAGGTCGGCCACACTTGCGAGCCTCGCAATGAGAGTGTATCAACCTCGCAATGTGAGTGTGAATAATAAATTGCTTATAAAACAAATTGCAATATGTCAAAGAAAATATAGAATGCTTTAATGTGATAGTCGAAATACCATTATTTAGCATTTTGTCGGTATTGTATGTATACATCACTCACGTATGCGATCCCACTTCCGATGTTTACATGTTTCAACATTAAATGATATACCTTCAAGTCTCATAATAATCTTAAAATAATAACGGCTCAAATATAAGAGTTTTTTCCTCCAGCTTTGATTTTGTTCCTTTTGAGGTTCCTCATGGCCACGGGCTTCAAGTGCACATGCGGTAATTCAAGATTTAAGTTGGAGCCTGGTAGATAGTACAGGTGACTAGAGCTGGTGCTTTCCTCGCTCAACGAATACGCATCGTAAGCCAGCGAGGAAATGCTGCCAGCGTTAAAGGTTCACTGCCAGAGGGACCAAACTTTTTTATTTGTTGTAATCTTCTGTTTATTAATTTTTAATTATTATTATACCTATGTTGGTTAATAATATTGTAATATCTAATAATGTATATATAATAAATCTATATTTAATAATAATATTAAATATTATACGTAGAATAGAGGCAGAAGTCTCAATTTAATACCAAGTCAATCTAATATATTTATACGTATACAAGCCACACAGAACAGACAGAAAACGCATTTATTTGCTTTATCTATGTTTTTCTTTCCAAGAACCGTTTGAAGTAGTGATTTTTAGGGAATTCCCTGCAATTTATACATTATTTAAAGGACATGCGTGAAAACGCATAGTTACGTGCAAAGCTTCACGAGGGGAGTATTTCTATTTTGGGTGGCGCATTTCAGTTTCAGTCTGCGTCCCGCGGACGGCACGCGCCATATTGTCCGCCATTTTGTAAAAGTGATTATTGACATTTTATACTTTTTAAATTCCCGCTTTTTTGTCTACGATGCCGGATCCTGTCAATACCGTCTCTGGAATTAATATTAAAGTAAGAGTGATATTAAAATTATTGCAATTTTAAAATGGAATGTCACTTTATCTATAATAAAAAAAGGAATTCCATACAATCCTTAAACAGACTTTTAAACCCCTAAAACTAAATCAAACTGTAATTTTTTTTCATATTTCAACTGTTTTTGCATGCCAATAGCCTCCCATAAGCTCTTTATTATTTGTACTTCTAATGATAGTACGAAATCGTGTTTCTTTGTTACGCTTTATGAATATATTAACACTGATTAAGCTAACTTACATATAAATTAAATTTGATTATAAAAATAATAAATAAATTCTCTTACTTATTATTTTTGCAAACGTATTTATACAAGAAATATACTAGTTCATTTGGCAAAATGTATTATTAACCGTTATTTAATTGAAACATTATAATTAATATTAATTTGATAACGTAATATATTTTAATAATGTGATTATGTAGTAACAAAATAATATAAGAATAGACTATAATGTAAGACAAATTTGCACGCCTTTATGTGTGGCAGAATATACGAAGTTTAGATAGTACCACATTTTTGTACTATATTCTTGCAAATAAATTATTCTTATTAATATGAGTGAAATCCTTTCCGTTTTTAACGGAACTATGAGGAGCTCTTTCGATATATTTTTTTTGCTAAATTAACTCCTTTTCTTACAGAGCTCCCAAAACCGACTATTGATCAAGAATGGCCGGGTCATCAATGATGATGGAATGGAAGACGCTGATGTGTACATCGAAGATGGAATCATCAAGTAAGTCATTAATTAAATCAACTATAATTAATCAAACGTGTTTTCCCAGTTTTCTTTTTGTCGTTCCACAACCTAGCGTGTCTTAGGGAAGTTTTTGCCTGTATTTCGTACAAATTTTTAAGGTCCTTCATGAAGAAATCTGGATTCTTTAAAGGTCGGCAACGCTATCCCTCTGGAATTCACTTGCCCGTATGACCCTTGCGCTAAGGCTTCTGAAAACTCTTAAGGGTATGACTTCTTAAGGTCAAAAACGTTATAGGTTAAGTTAGATAGACTAAAGTTACCTAATAACTAAAACAGTTATGCACCGATGCTACGCGGTGGGTGGTACGGACGTCTTCTAGATCAGAGAAAATCAATATATACACCATCATACATTTTTACTAATCTGTTTTGTGAAAGACATATTAAAATCACAAAAATAACGATAACATTTAAAGCGTGCGTGTTATTTATAGAAATATCATAAATAGATTATTATTCCTTTATTGAAACCTGAACATAACAATCAATATACAGTACAATTTTCTTAACCTACATAGTAATCATAAAAATAATTGAAAATTATTCAAAATAAAATTTTAAAAGTTTGGTGGTCTGTGGTCCGCTGGCAGAATTTCCTGGTTGTGTTACGATACTTTTTGTGCGAAGAAAGCACCAGCTCTGGTGTCACTGGTACTATCTAGCAGGTGTCGACTTAAATCTTTAATTAGCGCCCACGGCCCAAGAGTCTACTCCAAAGGGAACAAAATCGAAGTTGGAGGAAAACGATAATAAATACCCCGTGCCAAGCCGCTGGTAAAGTCAAATTTTATCTAGATAATATTATCTAGGTTTAAATCTTATCTGTTATTTATCTTTGATGATTTTCGTTTCTACACTATAACTGAACATTTATCTGACATTCGGATTTGACAAAACTGTATGTAAACAATACTATGATTTATTACTTGTCTATGAATAAAGGGATACAGCTATGGCATTGACATCTGTGACTATTACAGTCTGTGGGATAATAGGTTCGAGCGGATATTCTTCAATACATAACGGGTATATAATGCACTGGCATTGAAAATGTCTGGCAGCTGACTGATTAGGGCCAATCCTTTTAAACTTGTACATTTTCACACTTTTCCGCTATAGGGATTTTTGTGTCAAGGTTTGACAGGTCATCATTACAGATTAAACGAATATAGATAAAAAAAACAGTGGCGCTACTTGTCAATCTAATCGGCAAGATCAGCCTCCTGTGTTTTTATGCAGAGAATGTTTGAAAAAGTGTTAAAGAAGAATGAATGAATATTTTAGTTTTAATACATAGATTATTGTTATACCGGGGAAGCGGAAACAATCTTTAGGGTATACAATAAAAAAATAACAAAAAAATATGTTTATTATGGAATATAAGATACCGGTATAACTTATTCCAAGTCATTAGATTTGAATAGGTAGACATCTGTACTCATCGGCAAAGAAGACAGAGGGTGTAGGCCGAGAGAAAAAGTCGGCGTAAAAAACTCTCGGTACTCTTTTAAAATAGCAAATCATCATACAAAATGGCAAACAACAACTATCTATCGAGAAAAAACAAACTATCGAGAACAAATATCGCAAATAAACAGGTATAATAGCAAAATATTCCACGTTTGGTTTTTTTGTTTTAATCGTGGTAACCCAAGCCTTAACCATGTCATTCACATCTTCAAATGGAATCAAAAGAGAATATCTTTAACGACTTTGGTATAACTGCATCTGGGTGGTCCAACTGTCTCAAGTAAATGAACCATTCCTATAACTATTCACTCAAACAAGATGTAGACCGTGATAATTTATAAGTTGCATTTGAACAATCGCTTATTCTGTTAATAAATTATATACTTTACGGTTATCGGCTTAAATTAGCTCAATCGGATTTCTAAACTATCTAATAATGGCGACAGAGGAAATATAAATATTATCGTTACGTAAACAGCCACGCGGTCTTAGGCCTCTAACTCATCTGGACGCCATGGCGACGTCACCGGCTATGTAGGCATTGCTACCCTTGGCTACCTTCGGTAGTGAAATGAAGTTTCCAGCTGCTACTATCTGTCACTCAGTTCTCTCAGATTTCGTACACCAAGTGAGTGAGACGGAGCTTGGTCGTTTTGCTCGTTTGGCGACGTCGCCAGTTGCCCCGTATCCGGACTCCACAATGGGAAGGACCATTGGTCCTGGCTGCACTCCCAAGTAAGTCAACTGCCAACAACTGCCAAAACAAATTGTTTGGATACGTAGCCAGCGAGATGCCATGGCATCCCGGTAACTTAGCGGCCTTAGGGTCGACTATGACTTGTAAGCGAGAACTATATTTTTGACATAGTCTTGACTTAACCTAAGAGCTTTATAACTTATTACCGATTCGTCCATAAGTATAGAAAACATATCTTTCATATGACGTTGCATATTGGTAAAACATTACAATAGTAAAAGTTTCTTGCACTTTCATTAATAAACCAATTAATTATACATTCTGTACACGCTATTCAACGGTTGTTTCTGCCGTTATTTTTGCCCGATGATGTAATTTTTATTGTTTACGTCTTGTGAATTTCCTTCCGATTGTAATCGTTTTTTAATTGTGGCAACACTTTTTAAATAATCAGATTGTTTTCTGATGCGTGCGTGAGGGGAAGTATATTTTCAATTGCCTCTTCGTTAAAGAAGAGGCTTAGTATTGTAACGTAATCTCAACCCAAAAGTCGTGGGTTCGAGGTTAATTTCGTTTCAACCTGTCTGCTAGATATGGGCCTCTTCTTTACCTTTCCACCATGCATCCAGCACCTTTCGTTGATCTGCACCAAGTCATCCATCTACCTACATGTCCTTGGTTTTCCGGCCATTGGTTCTTCTTCTCTTTTGGGTTTGTCGGCTACTTTGCTTCAGCTACGAATCTTCTCAATCGTGTAGAGAATCACCGAGCATAGCACTCTTCAGGGCTGCGACGCAGAGCTTGTTTACCAGCTTCGAGGAAGAATAGTTAATGATAATTACGTATGACACTTGAAAAATGTACAGTAACGTGTTCAAGGCCCTTAGCGGAATCATAATTGCTGGTGAATAGCACGTGTATGTCTACCCAGAACAAGGCGTATAAAAAATGAACAATTGACTAGTTTCTGTTGTGCCTAAATGAATATTTTCAGCGAACTAAATTTACACGCTAATTTAGCACTATTCATTCGCTGACCTCGACTAGAATAGGGTCACCACGCCCTTGTATAATTCCCTAATGGATTAAATCATTATATATTCAATTGCTTGTTGTTAGGTTTTTCATTTATACGAAAGTTAGTTATGTATTTTGCATTTGAAATAGAAAGAAAACGTTTGTTCGAAAACTCATGACAATCGTTCTTATTCAAACTCAAACATTAGTTAAATTATTTTCGAAGCCTTATACTATATCATTGTTGAACTCAAGTTTACTTCATTTGATAGTCATTATCCGTATAATTATACAAATTTCAAGTTATAATACTATATCGAGAAAACCTTTATTTTGCTGTCTAGTATTCCAACTCACCCAAGAGCAAGATAGGAGATCCTTCACCTGCGGAAAAGTTCTTGCAAAAATAAATAGATATACAAATAGGAGATTTTTTTGTCATTTATTCTTTTAAAAAAATATAAAATTAAGTTTACTTTGTTGTTTTGCAAGAAATAAAAAAGGCTTTTTTATTTATTTTATTATTGTCAAAGACAGTTAGACAGTTCTTGAAGATTCAGGTACAAAAACCTATGAAGATTAAACAAACGCATCTATCTATATTTACCCTCCCAAGAACTGCATTTTTTTACTAAATAAATCGTGTGGAAGTGAAAGAAAACTCGGGAAAAGCTAACCTTGGCTGCAATAAATGGTGGCAGCCTTATTTAAATCTAGTTTCCAGATGACTAACGGTGTGCGTCAGCTCACGTGGGTTACTTGTTAGTGCATCTATTAATATCTGTGAACTAGTGGTCAACCCCTGGTCGCATGTGGCTATTTAAACGGATTTGGATGTCCGGATTTTATGACATGATAGCCGTGTTGACAAATGTTTTCCCTATTTAAATCTTCCATAAATTTATTAAATATCGTCTTTCATTATATTTTTAGTAAATTTAACTTAAAAACGAAAATAGAAAAACAACTTTTTAGTTTTTTATTTTATTTATAGCCAAAATCTAAAGCCAAGAAACATCATACATCACCAGATGGCAGGGCAGGATTGATGTGCAGGGCCTTAATAGAAAGTCATATAGTATGTTTGAAGCCCTGGAGACTGCATACATACAACTCGCGTCTATTTTATTTACCGTTTTATGAGTAGTGACCATAGATGGGCCTTCTAAAGGTAAGATTTCACTTCTTTGTACACTCTTTTAAGAGTAGTTGTGATCGGTCTCTGGGCCACGTCCCGGAACCATTGCTCGCATCACTATATCAGTCTCGTGAAGCGTGTCTTGTCTAGTGCCAGATGCAGTAACTCCGCAATTGCAATACCCGTTCACTCCCCAACGTTACGAATCCATGATTTTTTTCTTCTACGCTCTTTTTTTTATAGAAGAGGGGGCAAACGGGCAGGAGGTTCACCTGATGTTAAGTGATACTGCCGCCCATGGACACTCAATGCCAGAGGGCTCGCGAGTGCGTTGCCCGCCTTCTTTTCTTGAAGGACCCCATCGTATTGGTTCGGAAATACTTCAGTGGGCAGTCCCACATACCGGTGGTGCGCGGCTAAAACTGCCTTAAACAACGCTTAGTAGTCGAACGACGGACGTCGAGGTTATACGGGTGGGACATCGTATTCTGCCCAGACGTCCGATGATGAAACTCAGTTGAACTCCTCTGAAGACGGCATGGTAAAAGCGGTAAAAGATACAGAGTGACGTGTGTATCTGTACAAAAAGTTTTGCATACAGTACAATATTAAGCGGTATTCCGGTTACACTTTCCTAGTATGCAGTTGATTAGTCATTTCTAGAGCTTCAATTTGTCCGTTTTATAATTGAGATAAAGCCGGCTTCGTGGAGGTTTTAGCATTGACGGCGTATGTTCTAAGCTAGCAACAATGTAGCACATAAAATTATGAGCAAATATTCAACTAATGATGTGATTTTCGGTGGTTAATTTAAAGTCGTAATTGCTCTTAACATACAAATTGGTCGCAGAAATAAATGCTGCCATATAGGTTATATACCTCGTGGTAATACCTGATAGCTTGGAATTACAGATTATCCATGGCGTAGCTAAGAAATTAATATTTTTTTAAACCACTTTCTGCCGCGCACCACTTCTCTGTGGAGTTAGCTGCTAGTAGTTATTCCTATCCCGACTTGTGGGACTTCAAAAAAAGTCGTTGTCCATGGGCAGCGCTTTAGTCAAAGTGACCCTGCTCCCGTCCGATAAGAATATCTATGTTGCCCACAAAAAATACAATCGAAAAATACAAAAACATTGCTTAATATATATACGAAATCTATAAAAGTCAATTTAGAACCTTCTATAAAGAGAATTCCCGAAGATACAATGTGTTAGAACGCGTACACGCATAGCTGTTAAATTTATCTCGAACTAAACAATTGGACTAGAAAAACATAAATTGCTATGTACAGCAAAAATTGCTAAGGCCGTTATACACACGAACGGCTACATACGGTTACGTAAAGAAGATTATAATATAGGAAACTAAAGATTTCGATTCTATTATTACTATGCCAGATAAGAATATTGTAAAAAATCTTTAAAATTAATTATTTCCTAATAATATAGAAATGAGTAAAATTGTTTTTTTGTAAATAAAAATGCTCCAAAATAAAATACATAAAATCCTTAAAATACCGACAAGGCACTCGCGAGCCCTGGCATGGAGTGTCCATGGCAGTTTCACATAACATCAGATGAGCCTGCTCGGTTGCTCTATATGTTACTAGAGACAGTTAGTAATTCTAAGTAGCTCGACTGTGTGATTGATCCCGGACCCATACCTATAAACGTTCTAACGGCCGCTTTTTGTACTCAATCCCAATCCAATGTGGCCGTTCAAGTATTATGTAAGCAAATTTACTCAAAAATAATAGTACATAAACGTATTCATGTGTTGTAGGAATCCTGTTATCGTTTTCAAGCATAGTTAATGTGTGGGTAATATGTGTAAAAAAGTAAATAATTACTGTTGACGTAACCACCAAATAGGAAAATCAAAGAAATATAGTGCTTACCGCCCCAATTTTGTTATTAAGTTGTTTATAAACAGTTTTTACTTATAGAGTCGAGACCCTAAAATCTCTCTTAGACGCAAGTTTGTCGACGTCCCATACTGCGTACGACAATGTGTAGAAACTGTTGATTTTCTCCATTTTCCGAACAATAGCGGGTCAAGCACCCTGTCCAATTAGATGTGTTCTCGTAGGGTTGCGCTAAACGTGAAAGTGTATTGTGGCCGTTTTTGCTCTTTTGTCTCATCTGATGATATTTTATATCAGGAAATTAATTACGAAGGTATTTGTTTATGTACAATTTTGATTATTTCTAAAGAGACAACTGAAAGAAATAAAACCGTTTCGTGTTTTTCGGGAATACTAATTAACTTTATATGTGAAATTATGAAAATTATATTTATTATATCTCTTACCTAACTGAAAGGTACAATTCAATTCGATTAATGGTGTTAACTTACGTCTGAACATTACTTAAATACCCACTGAATTTTATTAGTAGCATAATCAAAAAAAAACATTATTTGACCAACGGGTGAAAGGAGATGGAATTTTTAATTACATATTAATTATGCTCGTTTATAATCATAATTATTTTAATAGATTCATTTCATTAAAATTCTTCATTTTTCTGCTTAACAAAAATAATCTTGCATTTTTATTTTATCCTGTTATGTATAAGATTAAATTGTAATTTTCTTACATTTATGTTTACCTTAATTATCATACATTTTAGATAAAACAGTTTGAAAAATATAACATAGATATTGTATTTGATGTGTTAAACTTTTAATAAATAAATAATAAATCTTTATGGGTAAATTTCTTTAATAGAAATCATATCATATCTTTGGTTTACGGCAGAACTAAAGTAGAAGTGTTTTTCAACAGTTGAGTTTAGCAAAAAAGCTGGCCTGTTTACAAAATGTGAAAAGATGAAAACATCAAATTTTGTAAATAAATAACCGATTAATTAAATTTTATTATTGGTGATTTCATGTGTACTATGGAAAATGTACGTTTCTCTGTTCCGTGTTCAAAAATCGATTTCCCTTTCATTGCCTATTTATGCGAAGGCTTGCAAATTGCGTGATCTCACGACAACGCATGTGAATGAAAAATATTGTTTTCCCTTTCATTTCTCTAACAAAGTAATTATAAATAGCATAAACATATGTACATCGAATCGTGGACGCCTAATCTTTCTTTCCGAGCGTCTTCGTCCCTTGGCGTTATGTTCCGCATTTACCACGGAGAGTGTTCAGAGTAATTGTGGGATTTAATCATCTTCATCATGGGATGTCATGGTGGAATACGAAATTTCACCTGTATCACCTACACGTCGTTCCACTACTGAGCGTTTTTTAATGTAGTATTTAATTATTATTTAAATAAAATCATAATTTTTTCATTATAATCTTAATGTACACTTATGAATGTCAGAAAAAAACCTTTTTTATTTAAATCTCACATCAAGGACGTAGAACGGACGAGATGTTTAGTTATTTTTATAATACGAAAGGAAAGATAAAAAAATGTTTTTTTATGTACATTTACTGCCAGATCTCACATCAAAAGCGTAGAACGGGCGAGAAGTTTAGTAATTAAAAAAAATATGAGAAGGAAGGATAAAAAAATGATTTGTTAAATATTTGTAAACACCAGCAGCCAATATTTAATTGCATATAAGAAAACTAATGGACAAATATAAAGACTTGCGGCAGCCTTATTGATTTAAGTTATTATTTATAGCCATATTCTATGATATAAATAATACTAAATATGTTGAACAAAATATAATATGAAACAAATGGAACCCGCCTTTTTATAGACCAATCTCAAATTTCCTATATTTTTTATTACAATCGGAATATAACTATCATGGTGAATTCAGAAACGATGGAACGTAATCACTTTTGGAATCAACAGTGGGTTACAGAGTACCAGTTTTAATAGCGATTCCAATTCATTCAATGATTAGGACTCTAGGACACCCTAGGAGAGAGTCTTTAGGTAGTATTTATCCGTAGACTGTGACTTATGTATGTATTAATCCCTAACACTAGTTCTTGTATTGAACTTTAAATTTTATAAATATATTACGAGAATAAAGAATAAAATCGCGTGTGTGTCATAAAGTTACAATTTACAGGATTACCTCAACTTATACTTACACGCGATCTTGTTTTGCTTTTAATATTGCTGTAAAACAGGTATCTTTTTAAAATTCGAACTTATTTCTATGAAATCATATTTAAATTCCTTTTTTGAAATTTCTTTAGTTTTGAATTTTGCTACCCCTATCTTTTTAAATACTAAAATTGAAAGAATTACTAAATTATATAGCAAAAGGTCGGCGACACAGCCGCAAGCCCCGCGGCGTTGCAGGTTAGCACTTTATTAAAAGTGAGCCTGCTCGTTTGCGTCCTGTTCCATGAAAAAAATACTCAATCGATGGTTTTATTTCTAAGTGATGTCTTTCAGGCAAACTAAGACACTTATACAGTAGAAACAAAAGGCTATGCGCTATTGTTTGATGTTCGAAAGATTGCATTCTAGACACTTCACTATTAACCAGTACTTTTCTCATTCTCTGAAGATACATAATTCAAATTATTTAGACATATTCATTGATTGAATTATCAGATTCCAAAAGAGCAAATCTGTATATCGTCTAGCTCTTTTACGCATGCGCGTAGTAAACCCGGAAAATCAATAGCTCAGCTGATGCTGCGTCTCACGGTCTGATTTTACGCAAGTACTCGTGATAATGCGGTGAACTCACTTAACCCCTCAATGGGCTGACATTTTTTGTCTACCTACTTCGTAATGTAGGTGTTGATAATAATTCAGCTTAGCACAATGTGTTAAGGAATTCGATTTTTTGTATGAAAAACTTTAGCCGAGATTTGAGGGCGTGTTAAGAACAAAACGAACACCTATTACAATTAATTTTAATTGTATGGAAAATTCAAATCAAATTTCATATATTAATATTGGTAACATTTTATGAACGTTATTACTAAAAAAAATGGTAGATTTTTTTTATCGATGCGTCAATCGTGAATTGGTAACTCACTTGTCCTATTGCCTACAAATACTTGCCAAAAATATCGTTATGTTCGTATGTAACCGTGCCGAAAGCCCATCGAATTGGTAGTTTGGCCTATATTTTGACTAATAGTATAATAAAGAGGCGCCGTAGTTCCCATTAGCTCCGAGTTCCAGTCCAACAAACACAAACTTCCTTCCTATTTAATTTTAATATTTTGCAATAAGGATCATCTATAATCTATGTATTGCAGGTTATCTCCTTAGCAATACGTCAACTACAAGGATTCTACTGAGGACAATGTACAGTAAATGTGTAATTTTAATAAGGAAGCGTCGCAAACAACTATTTTAAATTAAGAACACAGACGCGATTCGTTGCTCATACCGCACGCGCATCGCCGGAAGTCGCTAATGCGGTAACAAGCTGACATCCGCACCAACCCCATATATGGGCTGTCAATTTTGACATTAAAGTGTCACAATGACATTGTATTTGAATATAATAACAAGTTGGGGACATACGTTAAAACTTTAAAGCAACTAAATATTTAACAGATAATTTCACTTTGAAAAATATGATTTATCTGTTCACCAAGTAGGTAAACACGTTCAGAACATTTATATGTTATAATTTTTTATTAAATATATAATTAAAAAATATTAAGACATTTCGTACAAATATTCGAATGGTCGAATGTATGGAGCCTGCCCCTTGGGTATTTTGTTGTAGTCTATTAAACAATAGTTGTCAAAAGTCCTATCCCTAGTCCGACGTGCGTGAACCAAATTAAAAAAAACTCGTTTACTAAAAATAAAACATTTCTTTGAGCAAACGTTCTTTCTTCATATTGATATTTTTAAATTTATTGACGCAGTAGCTATTAAACGTAACACACTTTCCCCATACATCCATCATCTGCCATAATTTATAGCTTTCATCTCACGTTATAAATATGAAAATAAAATACTATTGCGATCAGAATGGTATTTAATCTAGAAATCAAATCAATATCCATCCCGTCCTTCGCGTCCAAGCACCCGAATGAAATGTCTTTTTTGGTGAGGTTACCACCCAATATTTCGTCGAAAGGACATATGATGTAGTCTCCACGCCAATGTCCTCTAAGATAAGGGCACTACATACAATCAAAGATTCTAATGTTCTCTGATAATATCTCCTGAGCAGTGTTGGCTTCAACGTGCGACTCTCATAGGTACGATCCCCGGCTGTGCACCAATGTGACAATGTGATGTTCATCCTATGTGCGCATTTCACATTCGCTGGAACCTTGCTTGGCTTAGAACCAAAAAGTCGACGGCGTGCGTCAGGCACAGAAGGCTGATCACCTACTCATCTATTAGATTAACAAATGATCATGTAACAGATTCAGAAATCTGAGGCCCAGACCTAAAAAGGTTGTACCGCCATTGATTGATTTATTTGTTTCTATGATAATATCTCCAAATACTAGTTGTGTTTTTCTGTGTGTTCTGTATTTTTTTCGTAATCATTTTTTGTGAAGTAAACGACAAAACTCTTCAGCTAATATTATTAAGTATTTGTTTAAACTAACTTATTACTTAACGTAAGGGGCATATTTGTAAATCAGTGTGTAAACCTCATTAACTTTATAGCTTTTTGACGGCTATTATAAAATAGTCGTATTTATGGGCAATGAGAGACAAGTGACAGTTGTCATTAATCATAGTGCAGGCTATTTATATCGTTAACTGGATTGTTGTTGTTTTGTTTTGTTCTTGTTTTAAATTTTTTATTGTTAAAACTGTTTACTTTGTGAAATTTTTTATACATAGACAGTCATAAACAGTACAGACAGACAGTAACATGTCATAAAAATTATAACTGTGGGCATCAGAAAAGAGCGAAAAAATAAAATGTGTGCGTGTACACACGTGAGAAGTGAAACTTCTTTATGACCTTATTTTTTTAAAAATGATCTACTATATGCAACTCTACAGAAATTTGTTAAATAAAGTTAAATTAGATAAAGTTTACCAAAGGGCTTTTATTATCATAGACATGAATACAAATAATACAATTATTTCATCTTACCTTATTATTACTAAGATTATTACAGAATTTCATTAATTGTATTAGAATTATTACTATCATTGTTATCGCTATTACATATTTTTGTTATTAATGGCTTGGAATCTCTACGAATCAACCGTGGTAGGGACAAGAAAAAATGGCGCGTAACGGAAAAATGTGACGCATATCCCAAAAATGTGACGGTAATTTTTTTTCCAACGCCGATAAAGAAGTTTCACTTCAAAAAGTTTTCAATCTCTATGCCAATACACAAAACTGGGAATCTGCATTCGCAAATAACTGATTAGATTTATAAAAATATATTTTTTTAAATTATATAGGCAAATGGGCAGGATTCTCACTTGATGTACCACTGTACATCAAGTGAGAATCGAGAGCCGGGCAGAGTGTATTGGCGGTGTCACTACACCGCCAATACACTCTGCCCGGCTCGGTCGTATACTTAAGGATAATTAAGTAACATTTTGTTATACAAAGAATTTTTTGGGTTGATCCCTCCTGCCTCGTTTCAACTGCCGTATCAATGCAAAATTTATCAACATAACCTTGATGGCTGGAAGTCTTCCACAATCCGTTTCACAAGGCACTTTCTTCTGCAAACTGGCGAACTGTGGAATCGAGTCCCAGTGGCCTTCCCTGAGTGATACGACCTCCAACTATTCAAAGTAAGAGTGTACTCCTCCCTCAAAGGCCGGCAACGCATCCACTAAAAATAAGTGTTCATGGGATTGTTTGTCCGTTACCATTAAAAAACAAAAGCATTTTTGGGTTTTACGATAAACTTCCGACATTTTATAATAAAGGCAAAGGTGATAAATATTTGGTATGTACCTAAATCCCGAATTACTACCACATATTATAGTATAACATTAAAATCATTAGGCCCATTCCCGCATAATTTCACGGGGCCAAACATTCTATTAACCCTATTAATATTTTTTAAAT
Organism: Pieris brassicae; assembly: GCF_905147105.1. Lineage (NCBI taxonomy): Eukaryota > Metazoa > Arthropoda > Insecta > Lepidoptera > Pieridae > Pieris > Pieris brassicae. The sequence continues at coordinate 14,977,850 of NC_059670.1, read as the reverse complement.
TCCCTTAATTATATTGTTTGGTAATAAATCACGCCCAAACGATTCGTGACTCAGCAATATTAAATAAAAAAGTGAATTAGTTCCAGTTAGTTATGAAAAAAATTTGATAATTAAGTGAAATAAATTGCTTAATAGTTTGCAAATGAATAATGATATAGATCGTTATTAGATATATTTAGAGGCGTTTTATATTATATTACAAAAATCTTTTTTCCCATTCCATCTTCTCACTAAGTCCGCGGTGTCAAGAAGATAGTGGATAGTTCGTGAGCTCCAACAATCTTTGTAACTTATTTATGGAAATGCATTTTTATAATGAATAAATGTAATATTATTAAAATTTATGCCCATACATTTATTAGTCTCAGCAAAAAATTAAACAATATTCTATTCGAAATGGCCACCTTTGGCTTTTATACCGGCCTTGGATCGGTTTGGACATGAATCTATTTATTTACGCATTGTCTCCAATGGAAATGTCGCCACTGCATGCTCTAAAGATTTATAAGAGACTCAATATCCGCGTGTCGTTTAGAGCAGGCCATGTCCTCTATAACTGACTATAATTTAAAGTCTATAGGGTTGAGGTCTGGGCTAGATGAGCCTGTCTTTAGTTCTTATAAAGTCTGGAACGTTGATTTCAAGCCAGACTTGGGTAGTTCGTGTCTTAGGACCAGGTGCAGACTCCTGCTGGAAGTTTTGAAGGCGTTTTGATTGATCCACTCTCTTTAATTGAAAATATTAATTTAGGGCAAGTCATGGTGACAGGTGACTAGAGTGCTAGCAGGAATCTTCATTACTCGCGATAAGATTTTTGCTTCCTAATGGGCATTCGACGAATTCTGCCTTTACCGCACCTTCGTAGTTCTAACAGCTCGCGGCCGCTCCGATTTTTCTGGTCTTCAACAGACCTAGTGTTGTTGTATCTGTTGATAGTTCATAGTACGATATACGAACATACAGCTGATACCAAGCTTTTCAAGTGTCCGGAATATGACCGATGGCTCTATAACCACTTTGTTCAAGGCGATCACTGCAATCCTATTCTTTAACACCTCATTACATATTGTAATTTGATAATGAATACGAAACAATATATGAAATGACGCAAAATCGAAAGAAGTATTTAAAATAATATACGTGTTCCAAATTCAAAATAATAAAAAAGTTGAAAAAAAGAAAAGTTTTTATTCATTCAGTTTAGTCGAGGTGAAAACAGCTTTAATAATGAAAATTATTGTATCTTTCAGACAAGTCGGCCGTAACCTAATAATTCCTGGGGGCACCCGCACTATCGACGCGACTGGGAAGCTGGTGATGCCCGGGGGTATCGACCCCCACACTCATTTGGAACTGGAGATGATGGGAGCCAAGACTGCTGATGATTTCTATAAGGGCACTAAGGCTGCGGTAGCTGGTGGCACTACTACCATCAGTGAGTATCTTCTATAGTACCTACTTGGAAATTACTTGCATTTTTATGTTAATTGTGATATTATTACGACACGTCTATATAAATAAAAATCAATCGCATACTTAGAAGACGTGTCTAACTTAAAAATACTCGAAGTATTTTTAAAATCTATTCCATGAACGACAAGGGTTTTTATGGATATAGCAACAGTTTCCATTAGGTAGCAAAGCAAAATGTTCCAATGTTATGTAGTAACTAAAATAGTAAGCTAAGTAAAGAAATCATATTAAAGCGAACGCGGTGCAGCTAGCTAATATGTTTATTTCAGTTCACCAAATTTTCTATTGACTATTTTCATTGTAAAATTTGCTTATAGTTGAGGTATGTTGTAAATGTGTAGAACATACAGTAAGACATAACATTTATTACTAACGAAACACATACACAGAAACACACAAAACAATAATCAACAAAGAAAAATAACAAAAAATTAGGAAATAAGGTACATTTTAAATGTGTGATGTGTGTAGTGTTGTAACCAGTCCTGGCTCAGTATTATGGTGTGGAGCAGACGTGTTCCACATCGGTGGTCATTCTACCAGAGACCACAACAGTTAGTTTCCGTCTCATATATATATATATTTAATTTACTACTGTGTATTCCCTAGCTATACGTATCTATAGTTATATAAATTTAACATTTCATTTTCAGTTGATTTCGTGCTTCCAAATAAGGGTCAGTCCTTATTAGAAGCTTATGGCAATTGGAGACAAAAGGCTGACAATAAAGTAAGTGATTTATTTTTTATAATATATATTTAATATATCACGACTTCATTATTGCGTCAGTATTCAGTATATCGTATGCGGAATAATGAATTATTGAACAAAGTTATATACAAGTTATAAATAAGTTTCTTAAAATTTCGGAACTAAGATTTAGATCTATGATATTTTATTTAAAAAATCCATAGATTTATATTTATTTCCAACACAAATGTAGTGTTTACAATATTCTTAACCTACATGGTGATAATAATAAAAAAAATTAAACAAATTTAAAAAGTTTAGTTCCTGGGGCAGTGTACCTTCGATGCTGGAATTTCCCCTCTGTATTGCGATACTTAATCGTTGAGAGGGGAAAGCAACAGCTCTGAGGTCACCGGTAACATCCATACCCCACTTTAAATCTTTAATTAGCGCCCTGAACCACATGACCCAAAAGTCTTTACTCCAAAGGGAACAAAGTCAAAATTTGAATAATTAAATTATTTTTTAAAATAAGTTTTTAACTTAAAATATAGTTTCACCGTTATAGTTTTTCAACGGTATTATTTATTGTAACACAGGTATGTTGCGACTACGCACTGCACGTAGGCGTGACTTGGTGGTCTCCGTCAGTCAAGAAAGAGATGGAACAGCTGGTGGCGGAACACGGAGTGAACTCCTTCAAGATGTTCATGGCATATAAGGACGCTTGGATGCTGGAGGACTACGAACTCATGGTTGCCATGGAAACCTGTGCTGAGCTGAGGGCGTTGGCTCAGGTATCTCGCTCTCATCTTTTTCTCTTATAATACGGGTGCATACGTGCAGACACAATTGCATTCTCTATTCCATAACGTATCTATTAATACTACGGTGGCCCAAACAGCGGCACCATGGACGTTATGTCCAGTCTCAGGAGACTTGCTGACTTCGCTTCTGAAGTTTTCCTTAGAAATCTCTAAGAGATTTTTTTGCTTCTTACACTAAAGACCATTATATTCATGCAAGCCACGGGACCAATTTATAGGAGGTTATAAATTACTTCACTTTCTCTACAACACATATTTTTATAAAGGCAAAAATTGACGCCGATATTGGCGGGAACGCGTTACAAAGAGTATATGGAAATTAATTATTAAGTGTTTTTTTGTTTGCCTTATAACAAAATAGGTTCTATCATCCAAATACGAGATGATACTGACCATTTAAAAAAAGGTCATGAATTAATTGTATATTATTTGAGATTTCATTATATATACTATATACCCTGCTTAATACCCCTGCAAGAAAAACGACTTCAATCCAACCTTTTCCAAGTTTAACTTTTTCATTACCTAATTATAGGTGCACGCAGAAAATGGCAACATTATAGCTCGTAACACCGAGAAGCTCCTTGAGGCTGGAGTGACAGGACCTGAGGGTCACCAACTCTCACGTGATGAGGAAGTGGAAGCCGAAGCCGTCAACAGGGCCTGTGTGATAGCCAACCAGGTATTTTATAATTATCTTACCTAAATAAATTAATCGGAAATAACTTAGAATATTATAGGTAACAATACTTTTTTGTATGGAAATATTGTTCTTAGAAGTATTTTAAATACATGAAATTTATTGGTATTGCCGGGAATCAAACACACAACCTCAGGGTTGATAGGCGTGCGTTTATGCCTATATATAATATCGACATATATATATAGACATTTATATTATCTACGACATGATCTTTGGTACGATTTCTGATTTCTGATGCTTTCTGATCGTGAATTTAGCCGTTTTTAACGGAATATAATATTATATATAATAAAAGAGTTGTAACTGATGATATCTTATTTATTTACCTTTGATTCGATGATTCGAGCACCATTCTCATTTCGTTAACAATGTTAATATAAGTTGATTCATAAATTTAAAAAATATATTTTGTTAACAAAAAATTATTTTCTATAAAAATATAACTCGTATTTCAGGCAAATTCTCCCCTATACATCGTTCACATGATGTCCAAGAGCGCCGTAAAGGCTCTACGGATCGCGCGTTCGCGTCAGCGACCACCAGTGTACGGTGAAACCTTAGCCGCTACAGTTGGTACTGACGGTGAGTACATTTTATATTAGATTTCCTCTTGGACTCTTTTTTAACTGAACTATACCTTAGGAGTACCGCAGGACGATAGAAGTTCATATGAAAAGCATTTAAGCATTAAATTTCAAGTAAAAGTCAACGAATCGGTTTAACCGACTTCAAAAAAAGGGAGATCAATTTATTTGTATGTGATATTGTTGTTGCTTGTTAGCGATAAGGCCGCCTGTTGCCTAATAACTTATGTTACCTACTTACTTTTTTTGTATAATTATGTATATTATGGTAACGAAGTATACATATATACATATTATATATAAATAAATAAAATATTGTTGGAATTGAATATTACGGCTGGAAGCCTTCCACGGTCCGCTACACTAAGTATTTTAGACATGTACAAACATTCCTGGTGGCGGTCTTCTCTGGAAAAACACGACCTTCAATTGTTTAAAAAGAGTCCTCCTGAAACCACTAATAATACACACCACACCCACATAAATTGATGTAAAAAAAAACAGGTTAGACACAAGCGCGCGTACTAAATATCGTGTATATTTGTCCTTAAATATATCGAAAAGTAAGTCAAATCGAAGTGATCTTTTTAAGACATAACATTTATATTATAGGTCAATTATTACAATTACAAATTACAATTATATCTTAAACATGTCGTTTGACAGCATTTTTTACTTATTATTACGTTCTAGACTTAGGAACTTCGTAGACTTTAAATTAATATGAATATATAATTAATACATAATAAATGCAAATTTATTTACACGGTGCAAATACGGTATTTAATATATTTATATAAAATTACAGGTACCCATTACAAGAACGCTTGCTTCCGTCACGCGGCCGCTCACGTATTATCACCACCTCTGCGACCTGATCCTTCTACTCCCGAAGCCATCGTACAGGCGCTCGCTGAGTAAGTATAAGACACACATATATATTTTTTACATTCACGTGTTTTGTGTATGTGTCAATGGTTTTGAAGTCACTTATTACTTTTATATTATTAATGCCCGGACCTTTCGAAAGCTCGAATATTCGTCAACAATAATTTTAATTTAAAACAACATATTCTAATTAATGTTAAATCTTACATGCTTATAAATAAGAAGACATGGGGACAAATTGGCTGTGCCAAGAATCAATCTGGAACTGTTTAGGAAAATCACCTTTTGTATGTCATTAATTGACATACAAAAGGTGATTTTCAATAATTTACCGAAAGAATTAAAAGATCTTCCGACTAAAGTCGTTAAAAATCGACTTGGAAAAATGTATTATTCAATAAATGATTATTTTCGTAAGACACTGTAGTTGTTATAAATTTAATAATGTTTGATTGATATGTACGATACAAATAATATAGGAATTGACCAATTCATATGACTTATCATGCAAAATGTAAAACTCCTTTAAAGACAAATTTGCGCGCCATTCTTCTTCTTCCATTCTTGCAATAAATTATTATTATAAATTTCGATCATTTAATATCTTAAATACAGGAATTATTATAATTTAATTTATTACTATTAATAATGAAAGTGGACCCCCTATCTGTTTAAAATAAATCAATGGCGCTACAACCTTTTTAGATCTGGGCCTCAGATTCTGTATCTGTTTCATGATCATTTGTTAATCTAATAGACAAGTAGGTGATCAGTCTTCTGTGCCTCACGCACGCTATCGACTTTTTGTGTCTTAGGCAAGCCGGTTTCCTCACGATATTTTCCTTCAGCGTTAGTTAGAATGCTAAATGCGCACATAGAAAGTAAATCCATTGGTGCACAGCCAGGGATCCAACCTACGACCTCAGGGATGAGAGTCGCATGCTGAAGCCACTAGGCCAACACTGCTCATCTGCTTAGTGATCATTTAGTAATTTATAATAGGCGGGTAGATGACCAACCTTCTGTGCCAGTTACACGCTGTCGTATTTTTGGGTCTGAGGCATAATAATGTTTACCTCCACCGTACATTGTCCATTAATGCATAGCCGATGTTTCTAGTAATTATTTTTGACGCGTAATAATCCGATTAAATTGTATATTTTAGTGACGACCTCCAAGTAATCGCCAGTGATAACTGCACTTTCAATGAGAAAGAGAAAGAGTTGGGAAAAACCAATTTTACCAAAATCCCAAATGGTGTGAATGGTGTTGAAGATCGAATGGCCATTTTGTGGCAGAAGGCTGTTAACACAGGTACAGTGACGCCGGAATATTATTTGTTTGCGATTGATCATACGTTTTTAATGAAGAATTTATACAAAAATATTATTATTATTTTCGAAGTAAACTTCTTTATCGGCGTAGTAAAAAAAATTACCGTCATATTTATCTGCCCCTATTCATAAGTGCACATGGTTACCTATATGAATAAAGTTATTTTGGGTTAGAAAAAATATAAATTACATATTTTAATATATGTATGTTATAGGTATTATGGATCCATGCCGTTTCGTGTCGGTGACGAGCACGACCGCGGCCCGTATCTTCAACCTGTGGCCCCAAAAGGGTCGTATTGCAGTTAACAGTGATGCAGATGTGGTCGTTTGGGACCCGAGATTGGAGAGGACCATTTCTGCCGCTACGCACCATCATGCCGTTGATTTTAATATATTTGAGGTACAGTAATTTAAAAGTTTTACAGGCAAAACATAAGCTGATCTGTTTGTCACTAAGCTTAAACGGCGGACCGATTCTGATTCAATTTATTGTTTCAGATTTACAATTAGATGTTTATTTTGTTTTTATACGATTTTGTTTCCAAAATATGTACATATATAGATGGCGCTGAAACTACTAGAGGTGCTCGAAAGTGCGTTGTCAGCCTTTTAAACTGTTGGTTTTATACTATATTTAACTAGGTTGTGTTTACAAAATGTAAATATAGATGGCGCTTTTGCCATTTTTCTGTTTAAAAATAATTTAAGGTTAAATCAAACCTAGTTAATGCTTGATTATGATTTATAAAATGTTAAGTAAGATCGCCCATGGTCACTCACATTGCTATAATGCTCGCAAGTGCGTTGTCGGCCTTTTAAACTGTTAGTTTGATACTATATTTAACTTGTTTTGTTTACAAAGTATATATATAGATGGAGCTTTTGCCATTTTTCTGTTTATAAATAATTTAAGGTTAAATCAAACCTAGTTAATGCTTGATTATGACTTATAAAATGTTAAGTAATATCACCAATGGTCTCTTACATTACTATAATGCTCGCAAGTGCCTTGCCGGCCTTTTAAACTGTACTTATGTTGCTTTCATTAAAACTGTTTGTTTTAGGGTCAACACGTAGTGGGCAGTCCTCAGTACGTGATAGTGAACGGACGAGTGTGCTTGGACGACGGAAACCTTAGAGTCGTTGAAGGTGAGATAGGGAACAATTCAAATTGGGGCATGGGCAGAAATTTTAATTTATCTATGAAAATTATTTATGAACTGATTTTTTTTTTAAATTTTAAATATGCAGTTTTACAAAAAATACAGTTTGAACTTACCTTATTTCAATTAGATAACTGTTTTTACCTCAATCCGACTCGTATATACGCGATATTGTTGAGAGTTGATACAATAAACTATTTAAGCCCAGTTGTGGTCAAGTTTCATCAAAATTGGTTGAGTTTTTATATATCACGCATTTCTGTGTACAAACAATTTTGTAAGTACTTTTCTTAAAATGATTGGCGATTATCGTCCAGGTCTCGGTAAATACCTGAAGACTCCACCAAACTGCCCATACATCTATGGAGAAGAAAGGTCCCGCTCACCACAGATGGAGAACCTCGAGATTCCTGTCACACCCTCGAAGATCACCAACGGGACACCCACACACGACTCACATGGTAACAGTTTTAATTCTAAATATTCTGTATAACATATATAGTAGCAGATTCGAATCCCGGTTCGAATATTAGTATTTCGTGTTTAAAATAAAATTATATATAATTTTAGTAGTCCCTTCCTAAGCTGTCGTAACTCGACCTTGTCCTGCCCTTACAAAGAGAATTCCTTCATAATTACCAGAGTTATAAATATAATTAGCAGAACTGAGCGTGGTCCAGAAACAGCTGGAGGGTATGTCGGTGACGTCATCAGGATGCAGCACTCCCACGGGTCGTAAGATGCGGGAGCCGACGCAGAGGAACCTGCAGAACTCCACCTTCTCTATCAGCCGTTAGTAACAAATGTTATACTAAATCACTAAATACGAATATATATAATTATACATAATTTGTAGTAGGCAAGATGATCAGCCTTCTGTGAATGACACGACGATTCCTTGGTCTAAGAAGATTTCCTTCACAATACCGGAGTTAAATTCACACAAAAAGACCATTGATGCAAGTCAGGATATTAACCTACGTCCTCAGATGCCTAGGCTTCAAAGCCTTCGAAATGAGTATATTTTTAATACGATCCCTGAACTCCACTTTTTTATATATTTAGGCACACTGATACATTGATACAAAAAGAAGTACATTTTTGATTGACCAGCACTTAACACAAGATAACATACATGAAGAGATATTTTTTTTATAAAAACTAAAGGAAAATCGATTTCAATGTGCCACCCCGAGCTCGTTTATTAGAGGACTCAATCTGCATATCGATGAGTCTTGAGGGACAAATGGGATGATGGGATTCTTGGGGTATGTAAAGGGTACCCGACATCAAAATTTAGTAAATAGGTTGGGTTAAAATTTTACACTAAATTTACTATTTTTTTTAATTCTCAGAGGAAATGGAAGGTCTCAATACGAAGACGTCTGTCCGCGTGCGTAACCCGCCCGGCGGTAAATCCTCAGGACTCTGGTAAAAACCGGTTTTAACTGAAAATCACCGCGCATAACCGGTCAAAACCGGCTCAGTGCTTCGCGGGACGCTTTTGCTTGTGAAAATATATTTTGGGACGCACTGCGCCTACGCACTCACGGGGGTGCTTTAGCTTGTCATTTTTTAATCTATTTCTAATCGACGAACACGTGACAGGTTCAATCGCGCTGACTGAATAAGCAACTTTTTTGATAAAATTTGTGTTTCAAAGCTTTTTTCTTGTTAAAAGTATATTTAAAAAAAACATTCTCAAATCAGGCATCATCATTATCGGAGCTTGCTACATTGGCTTATTATGTATTATATAACTTCTTTATATAATACAAATTTAAAGTATTATAATTTATTTAAATTAATTTATGCTGCTTTATATTGAGCTTATAAATAACTAATAAAAGTTTTATGTAATTATGACTAAATTTTCAGCCTTCCTGGTGGTCTAGATGGTATGTAATACCTATAAGTTGTCTCATATTACAATTTATGTAATTAAATTTATAAGGTTCGCGGGCTTGTGTGGATTCTTGAAAAGCATTGTTATGTCAACTGTTTTCAATATATGGCAGCTACTACTTATTTAAAAAATAATATATTTTTTCACAAGCAAAGTGTATGTAAACGTGATATGTGTTTGTATGGTTATGAACGTTTTCATTATTTTTATATACCCAATTTGTGAAAATGATATTTTTATGTTTTGGGTCCCTGTTGAATCCCTTATGCTTCGATAACATGACTGAGTTAGGAAAATATGTTATTAGCAATTTGTCTATTGCCATTAAAATATGGCTTAATTTTAGTGTTACCAGTAAAATTATTTTCAAGAAATTTCGCATAAATATAATCTTTGCCTCCCATGACGCACTCTGACAAGCCTTAATTTATTCCTATATATCATCTTTATAAGAGATGTCATAATTAATATTTTAGTGGTGATTTTATATTTTACAAAATTGACGTGTCAGAATGAAAAAGATGAATGTCTGCCATCTTGCCCCATTGGGGGCAATAGTTGCGGTAATATATTATAGACGAATCATAAACATGTATGATATTTGTTTAATGTATGCATTTAACTATGAAGAAACCAATTTATGTCAAAATGGTTCGTTGGTACTTACCACCAATTAGGCCTCCTATTTTTATTCAATTATTTATATAATTTTCCGTTATTTAGGTACAATATTGTATCATTTACTTAGAAAATGAATAAAACAGATGCAAATATATATAATTTCTCGATTGTTATTGTACTTTTGCTATTTAGTGCATCATATAACACAAATATTCACTGAAATGACCAAAGTAGGACTTGCTACCTTTATAGTAAGATAGATATAATGTTTTGTTATAATAAATCCTCAAATAGCTAAAATTATTGCTTTTAGCGCCATCTATATTTTTAATGTTAAAATTTTCACAAATTTGAACCAGCGCCATCTATTACCACAGAAAAGATAAATAAAGTGTGTAGGGCTTTTGGTACAATTATTTACTAGAAGACGGCATTGCATTCTGCGCTTATTCACAATCTGTCATGTTTAATCATACGCGCTTCATACTCGTTGTCAACATTGCCCACCCGTCTCTATTTATCTATTTCGTATCGCTAACAATAAGAATGGCAAGTTTAAGGCAAAAATAAAACAAATTAGTACAAATTACTTCCTTTACCACCCTTAACCTAGTCTTGTCCTCACAATTTTATAGCATATACAACTTTTCTATTCCTGTCTGTTCTTTATTATGCATTGTAAAATAAACAATGTAATCGTAAAACCTGTGTTTTCTTTATTAAATCCTTTCCTTTACTTATATAGGTACCCTTAGCAAGCTTTACGATAATTTTAATAATACGGTAATATTAGTTATTTTACAGCAATGCATAGATTTTACATTGCTATAGTTTACGACATGCTATTCGAATGTATTCTCTAGCTTCCTTCTAAATACGAAGCCTTCTCAAGTGCACAAATTTATAGTTACTATCCTACTTTTATGATTAGATTTTACGTGTGTTAAGAATACATAATAAGAGCATGCTATGGCAACATTTTGTGTGTGTGCCAGCCCACCACCCACTATCGGTGAACCCACTATCAGACGTTGGTAAGTGTAGCCAAGTATAAAAAAAAATTTTAAGTAGCAAATTATGCGTAGAGTTTTGATACGACTCCTCATTCTACTTGTTTCATTGGTTAGGTCAGTGCAAAATGAGTTCTCAGACAACTTACAAGAAAGGTTATGTATGTATACGATGTTATGAATATTTTAGAGTTCTTGTTTATGATTTGATTACTATTACACGAATAACATTCGTACCAGTACAAATAAATAAGGATTGTCACTGATAAAATAATGATTAGTGTTTAAACTAGACGCAGGATACTTCAAGAAAGGACCTACCGTATTTGTATTAATAGGAAAATACAGTCTGAGTATACAATCTTATGTATTCTCTGTCTGATTATTGGATAAATTACAATTATGTTATATTAATTTCATTTTATATTAGATTAAACTAGAATATATATAAGATGACGCTTACCTAGTGACGCTATAATCTTTGGGACGGAAGTCCACAGATTTTGTATCGCGAAAGTTTGTCAATCTCCGAGTAAATAATTCTGGATATTTTACTAAAGTGGAAGGGGATATAGTTAAGCTTCTAATCAGAATCATTGTCCGAAAGCACGTTTTTTTGTGGGTAAAGTGAAACGACTATTCATTAATGGGTTGGAATATTTTGCTTCACTTACTTTGTAAATTCTGAGGCAGGAAGGTAAAATATATAGCTTTCACAGTGAGCATGTGTTTTTGTCTAAATCGGTTGTAGGATATCTAAAGGGTTTCTCGTTTTAGTTAAGCAGTACGTGAGTGTGGACAGACAATGTGCTGTGTAGACTCATATTACCTCATTTCCTGAAGCTCACTTTGGCTATTGAATGTATACACATTCTAATTCTAGAAGACTGCGTCAATATGTTTATACCATGTAATCTCTCTCTTTCTTTCCGTTGATTGGGGCACTCTGCCTTGGCTTTGGCCTAAGACCTTTCGAAATACTAAAGCACATGTATGTACTTTGTTTTAGTAACATTTAGATGTAATAGATTGCGTCGAAGCCAGTCCGAAAATCTCACAATACCTGCCAATAATCAAGGGCGTAAAGAACGGAAGAGAGGAACTGGCAATACAATTTCTGCCACTCTTTTTAATCGCTAAGTTTTTTGTTTTATACAACGTTTGCGTAAACCATTACACCATATTCCACGTGACATCTTAAGATTTTAATAATAATAAAGTAAATTAAAAACAAAGATCAATCCTCAATCAGCAAGGTAGCAAGCTGTGGTTTCAGTAAAAAATATATTTTTAGTTATGAGTAGAAGATTATTTGCGTTAAAATATATAAAGGGTTGAAGCAAGCGCACTGCTGTCGGGAATTCTTAATGTTATTTTTTTTAATGTAATAGGAGGCAAACCGGCAGGGGATCACTGGATGTTAAGTGATACCGCCGCCCATAGACACTCACATTACCAGAAGGCTCGCAAGTGCGTTGCCGGCCTTTCAAGAATTGGTACGTTCTTTTCTTGAAGGACCCTAAGTCGAATTTATTCGAAAATACTTCAGTGGGCAGCTGGTTCCACATAGTGGTGGTGCGTGGCAAGAACGTTACATGATGGCTAGTCAGACTCGTTGTAGTCTACCTGTTAAGTAAAAGTTAAACTACTGCAGAGCTACCCTGTCACTCCCATTAGTTCTATCTTTCGAAGTAATATTTGATGGAACACTGTGTCGAACGCTCTTGCCAGGTCCAATTATACCCTTTGTCCAGTCCATTTTGGCCGTGGCCTGTTTTTTTTAAACCCAAATTGGTAGTCAGAAAGCAGAAACTCATTTTGCAGGAATTTAAACTCTTGTTTAATATCTTTCCAAAATATAAGCTAAGAGTATAATAGTGATATGGAACTGAACTTCGACACGTCCATACTGTCACCATATTTCAGGATTACTTATTACCAACATTTGCGAGTTCCCAAGGGAAGGTGCTGCAGTCGGATCCGCTAAGATGTATTATATTTTTTATGCGATTATATGCAGTCAGCCTTAAGGCTATGAGTGAATCTGTTCTGTGGTGCTGTCATATGGAGTGGCTTCCCATTGGAAGTATCTACGGGGGACAGGTTAGCCGCTCTTTGTAGTTAGATGCCAGTTCTCGGCTTTCCTCTTTGATAGTTCTCATTTTACGGTGTTCGTAAACTTCGTTGTTGGTCATGTACCATGGTACTTTTGCAAATACCTCCAAATGGGCTTTAGGATGACTTTATAATGAAGAGTTTGTTGTCTAGAGAAAGTCTTGATTTTCTTCCTAGCATCCAGTATAGGCTGTTGTACTTAAGCTGTAGAACCTGCTTTTTACATTTGATGTGGTACACCCACGTTAATCCACGATCTTACATGGTTGCTGTGCAATTGCTGTATTCCTGGCAATAGCGGTAGGTCAGCAGTTTACAACGTGTACAACATGGGGCCGCGAACAGATCCTTGTGGTACCCCAGCATCAATGTAGGGTAGGGAAACTGTGGCCCGTGCATAAATGATAGCATATAATAATTATATAAGTCAAATCGATCGACAGTTCTTTGATATCAATTTTAATAAAAGTTGTTATATTCTAAAGTTAGAACAATAGGTACAGTTTCCTTCGGACAAGTAATTTCTTAAATCATGATATTAAAGATAAGCTTATGTAAAATAAGTATACAATGGCACTTCCAAGCTAACTACACATTTTTTTGTATCTATCTAGCATTAGCTGAGAAATTATTCTGAATACTTTGCTTTGTGTAACAATTGTAAGGTTTGGAGAATTAGTTTGGTAGTTGAGTTGATATTTGTTAGAAAATAAGAAGGAATGAGAGGATATAATTAGTTATTTTTACAGAACAGTTAGATTGAAGTTGTTATGTCTTGTGTTAAATTGTAAAGGCACCTGTTGTGGTTGCGAAGCGAGGTAAATGGTTGTGTCCATGTTGTGTATGCGTAAGAGTAATACAATATATATAAAATATAAGGTCTATTAGTTTTGATAAAAACAATATTGTAATGTAATTTGGGTATACACACCTTGTAAGTTGGATATCCACCAGAAAGAAAAAGAAAGGAAAGAACTTTAATACACATAATTACAAAGGATATATAGTTCAAAGAGAAAGTCAACTAGCCCCGTCACACACACCCCACACCACAATCCCTGTGTCCAAGGGCAGCTAGTCTCTTCCATGTGACGACATAGTAATGTTTTAAATACTTGACGTAATACATTCTGCTTATAATTATTTCAATAAATTAATGTTGCACAAGAAGAATACTTTCGGTTTCAGCATAGGACAGGTTTAGAAGATGTTGCTCAATATTTTTAGTGAATGTATAAAGTTTAGAATCGATCGTTAAAATTTTGTTTTTAAGAAAGTAGTTAAAGAGGAAAGGGCCTCAGAAATAGAAGTTGTTGGAGAAAGTGCGTATTTTGCGTAGCTTATATGTATGTATTTTAGTTTGATCGGTTTTGTGTACATTGCCAATAAGTATTGTTGTCTAACGGTTAGAACATTTTTGGTTTATCGTACACTTGCATACGTTTGGGTCTAGTATTTAGTTATTCGGTAGAATTTTTCTTTTTCGCGAGACAGTTGCCTGACATTGACTCTGAAATGCACTGAAAGAATGCTGAGAAGGTTTGAATTTATTGGCGTAATATTTTGCGTCTTATTATTCTTTATTTGTTTTTAAATGCTTTGTATTATGAGATTTGTTGTAGGAGTATTCTTACGATTCGTTGTCTTGACAACATTCCTAATTTATGTGTCTATCGAAGCCTTTGGACTTTTGCTTCAATACGTCTCACGTTGGAAAAACTTGCTTTTCGACCACCATATTTTTTTTTCGTAACGTTTAGTATTAATAGTAGCTAGTATGATCTTGGTTGATATTTTAGTCATAGTTTTCTCTAATAATTTATTTGATGTTCTAAGTCAAAGTCAAAAATCATTTATTCCTATATGTAACACAATGTGCACTTATGAACGTGAAAAAAAAGAAATATACATTAAATGCTTCTAATTTTACATTTACTGCCAGTTCTCAAATCAAGGGCGTAGAACGGAAGAGAAGGACTGGCAATAAACACTCCGCCCCTCTTATTAATAGCCAAGTTTTATTTTTTGTATTGCATAACGTTTGTAAGGAGATGC
Source organism: Pieris brassicae (assembly GCF_905147105.1). Taxonomy (NCBI): domain Eukaryota; kingdom Metazoa; phylum Arthropoda; class Insecta; order Lepidoptera; family Pieridae; genus Pieris; species Pieris brassicae. The sequence goes on along the minus strand of NC_059670.1, from coordinate 14,962,477 downwards.
AACCATTACACCATTGTTCCACATGACATCAGCAGTAGGCATGGTGAAATTGGTGCACGCACTTACATTCCCGTGGAAACAACAGAAAATGCATAGTCGAAATAACTAACATCACCGCATACACGAATTCAAGTCTGACCAGTCACCACAGCTAGCACCCGTTCACAAGTATCACGCATGGCCAGCTATCGGCCCCCTGGCCATATTTTAGGGAGAGATACAATCCGACGCATGGTCGCCGCAACACCTTTAAGCGAGCTTGACGATCCTTGAAATCTGAACTTGGCTACATAAGAAAATAATAATAAAACTAATTATACTGAAATAATTTGATACCACATGGATCACCGTTTGTTTCCACTTTACATTAAAATAGTCGTGGATGTTGACGATCGCCCCAGAGTCTAGAAATGCAGCCGAAAGATTCAGTCGCGTTAGCTCTTTATATTGAAGCAATTCATATACAAAGACTAGGATTGTTTAAATATTAATTTATATTATAATAGGCCTTAGCAAGCATTTTACTTTAATGTACGATGTAAATTTATTTATTGTATATATAGTGTATATTTATTGAAAAAACATATACAATTCTTAGACTTGGAAATAATTACTCGTTTTATGCAGCCTTGTGGTTGGTGCGTTAATTTTGTCTTTATTACAAGTACTATAATTAGGGCAGCTACTATTCTTCCTAAAGGTATCTATATTTTTCCACACATACAAAATATTCTCATAAATGTATTGATTGCCAAAGTCAAAATATGTAATTCCTTAAACTTCCTTTTGACTGACTGACAGATCGCTCTTATAGCCCGCTTTTGCACTACAAATATCGAATTCGCACTATAAATGTCAGCTGCATTATCCTACAAAGTAACACCATATGACATGCTATAAAAATAGCTGAAATTAACGAGATTGTCATCTGTAAGATCGCGTATCTTTTTCACTGCAAATGCTGCAGAACTTAGCCTATTCGAAAGACCGTCTATGTGTAAGCCCCACTGGAGTTTACTATCTAAAGTAATTGCCAAGAAAACCGCATTATCAACAAAATCTATTTCCCCATCTTTAATTATTATTTGAGAATTACTACTTTTTACATTTTAAATTACTAGTTGTTACTAATTTAATACATTTTGTCTTCTTTTTGTTTAGCTTAATATTATTTGTATTTAACCAGTGAACTACACTGGAGATGAAACTGATGGATTTCGTCGTTTCACTTTAAATAAAAGCGAAGTGTCATCAGCAAACAGTACTATCTCGTGAAGCTCCTTTACAAGAAATGGTAGGTCATTTATATAGACGAGGAATAAGAAGGGATGGACGGTAAACTCATATTAACAGACGATCCTTGTGATATAGGTCCATTTACATTTACCTTTTGAATTTTATCGCTCAGGTATGATTCCATAAGATTTAGCGCTTTTTTGCCAATGCCATAGTGTTGAAGTTTTTTGATTTGCATTTCGTGTAGGATACAGTCAAAAGCCTTTGATAAATCGCAAAAGACTCCAATGGTATCATGAGACATTTCTCAAGCACTTAAAATCTCGGAAATTAATTTTATGCCAGCATCGGCTGTGGAGCGACCTGTTGAAAAACCATTCTGCTGGCTGTGCATAAGTTTATTATTATTAAAGCGTATCAATAATTGATCAAGAATATTTTTTTCGAAAACTTTAGTCAATGCCGGCAGCACAGATAATAAATCAATGGCGCTACAAACTTTTTAGGTCTGAGCCTTAGACTTCTGTATCTGTTTCATGATCATTTGTTAATCGAATAGGCAAGTAGATGATCAGCCTTCCGTGCCTGACGCACGCCGTCGACTTTTTGGGTCTAAGACAAGCCGGTTCCCTCACGATGTTTTCCTTGACCGTTCGAGCTTGTTTAATGCGCACATAGAAAGAAAATCCATAAGTGCACTCCCGGGGATCGAACCTACAACCTCAGGGATGAGAGTCGCACGCTGAAGCCACTAAGCCAACACTGCTCTAATAGCACCGGCCGGCAGCACAAATATGTGTCTAAAATTGTGGGGTCAGAAGTGCTGCCCGTTTTGTTCATGAATTTAGTTCACTTTTTAAGTTTGTTCTTTTGAGAAAGAACGCAACCTAACTCCCTAGTAACTCCCTGTGAAATATTACAAATTCGTCGATATTATAACTAAGGAAACGCCTCTGCTGGCTGGATGTATCAGCTTTTATCGGAGTAAAGTGGCACTAGACTGTTACACTTAGTCTAAATAAAACACATTTTTACAAAATTTAAATTTATTTACACTTCTTACCAATTCAATTATTGCTGGTCTTATTAAAAAATATATTTACACTATTTACATTATAGAAATACTATTTACAGATCTTACAGATAGAGGGCACTGTTAAACAAACAATGGAGCACTATAAAAATTACCAAACTAATATTGTAATAATTTAAAACCGACTTTAAAGGACGCTTCACTGAAGCTGTCATGTATATTTTCTAAACAACTGATTAGGATGAGTTTTTAGTAATATAAATACACAAAATTCATGTTACGATTTAGGATATATTTTGTAACAACGGCCACCTAAAGAAATTTACGTTCTAAGGTCGATGTCATATTTATAATCGAATAAATACGCGTGAAGTGAAATTTTGGCAATGAAAATTTTTTAATTAAGTCTTGATGATTTCATTAAAACCGATGTCGGACCGGCCGAACAATAAGAAGCGATCGGCAATAAAGAGAAGTTTTTTTTTAAAATTAAATAAAGTTACAAACGTATTAACTTTATCACGAGCGTGACCTCTTGCCTAAATTCACTTCACGCGTATTAATTTAGACGACTATAAGTGTACAGACTACATCTGATTCTTAAATTATATTTAAATAGCTGAAATCGACCATAGAACGTAATTTCCTAGCACGTTTGTTTGCAAAAGAGTTTCCTAAATCTTTTCTTAAAATATCTGAATGTTTATTATTACAAAAATTTATTAGTTTCAATAAACAAAATCACTTCATTCGACTTCTCATGACAGAAAGTCCTTCCTATTTTACAATAAGTGAAGTCAAGTTTGAATAATTCAATACGAATTCACAGCCCTGCACATTTTAAACTCTTCAAAATGGAAGCACTTGAAAGCATGAAAAGTTTCGTCAACGTAACTTAAGATTTTGTGAAAACTATAATTGCCGAGATCATTTATTATAAATATGTCAGTTTTGTTTGAACGTCAATTTCCTCGACTAATTAAGGAAATTAATTTAAACATAATAAAAACAAATTAAATGCATACATTACTTTCAGCCTGTTTGAGCAGTGTTTACAAAAATTTGGGAAGCACTGGTAGTTTGTTAAATTATCAAATAACATTTACTTCACGGAATACATAAATAAGTTTGAAAGGACAATTTTGTACTAAAAACAGTACAGTAAAATTGTAGTCATGGACTCATGACTACAATTTTACACATAATACAAATCTGATAAATGCGATTGTTTAATCACGTTCTTTATACTGCCCTTGCGATGCCATTGCAACCTTATTTTCGTACTCCATAGTATAAAAACACGATTGAAGGAAGTATAGCAACAAAGTGGCCTATATATATGTCACCGGAAAATAACAAAATACGGAATTCGTAGGGTTCTGAACGAAAGATATATTGTATTATTTTACGCCCACACTTTCGCAAATTGATAAACTTACCGAACTCACACGTAAAATAATAAGTAAGCAATAACCAAGCGGCTTCAATTGGTAAATTACTACTAACCTAACCGTTTATAATCTTACCAATGGATATCCGTAAGTTTATAAATTTACCACGAGACGTCGCAAATTGATAAACTGGCGAAAATTATGCGATTTTGTTATATTTCGGTGACATATATATAAAAAAAAACATACATAATATATTTACCCCTGGCTTAAATATCGTATTGACAAATACATGAAAGTATAGAATGATGTAAGAAAATGTTATAGAAAACGCATTTTCTAACTAAAGATACACAATATTTAATGAGAATTAATTCTTTGCATGGTTCGTAAAGTCTATTGTCTCATCCACAGCCATCTCAAATAAAATCGAATTTTTATCTTGTATCCTATAATTTACTAATTATTATTGGTTTAATTTATTGTGCAGTAAACATTAAATTCTTTAACGATTATAAACGCGATTGTTACATTATGTACATTACTCGACGTTTCGAGTGTTATTCAGTCTATCAACATTGATTACATTGCTATGACATTTGATAAAAAATATTGTCATTTGAACTTTCCAGCGTCTTTGTTTAGTTTCTAATTAGGGCTCCACACTTTTAAATATCATATTTGAAAAAATTTTGTTTCGATACTAAAACAATCTGTATACAATATAATTGTATTTAATAAATTTTACCTACTTGCTGAAATTTGCTTCATGATAATTTATTCACTATGGATGCTGCCTTTTTAGAAATTTAAAGGTTTATAATAAGTTACTTCATAATTATTTAATATTATCATTACTACAGGGCAGGGAATTTGTGATAATTTTTAAGATTTTTTCATAAGTCAAAATTGAAATATTAAAAAATATATATTCATCATTGATTCTCCCGATTTATAAAAACGATTAATAGCTGGTTAATTATCAATATTAAAACAACATAAATCGGTCCATAATAAAATATGTAGGACAAAAAAATGACTACTTCGGTAAAAAGTCACAACTGAGGAAAAATGTGTGCGTGTACTAGTGTACACACGTAAGAAGAGAAACTTCTTTATGACCTTATTTTTCGAAAAATGATTTACTATAATATGCAACTTTACATAAATTTGTTAAATAAAGTTAAATTAGATACAGTTTAACAAAAGGCTTTTATTATCAAAGACATGAATACAATTATTTCATGTACAATTACTAGTAAGATTATTACAGAGCTTCATTCATTATAATAGAATTATTACTATCATTGTTACCGTTCTTATATATTTTTGTTGATAATGGCTTTGAATCTCTTTAATTCAACCGTGGTAGGGACAAGAAAAAGATGGAGCGTAATTGTTTTACAACGCGGATAAAGAAGTTTCACTTCAATAAAAATTATTTTATGTACTTTACGTACGAAATATAAAAAAATATAAATTTTAAATAACATTTAAATGTCTATTATTGATTGTCTAATATTGATTTTTAGCTATAATTAATTGCTACTAAACTGTTACTGGTTCAAAATTTTATTTTGAATTACTATTTTCTGTTTTATTACTATTTACATGTCTATTGTAATATTTTTTTTGTTTATTTGATATAAGTTCTATATTGTATCGCTTCGTTGGAGAGCTATGACGTTTTTGAAATAATCTTCATGTCAAATTTCATAACGTTTTATTTGTTTAAAGGCATTTTAATGAAAAAAAATCATTAATTACTGTTTTAATATTGATTACCAGTGTTTAACGTCTTTTATAAATCAGAAAGAGAACTTAGTTTCAATTGATACTTTTTCACTTAAATTGTTGATGTTGTATTTTTGTCTTTATTAGAAAAAAACTTAAAATATGATTACTCTAAAACGGTTAAATTGTGCATATTGTATATGGGGGAGTACAATTAACCCAAATAGCCACCTCTATCACCTCCACACTTAATACGTGGAAATACCAATAATCCTGTTCACACCCCAATGCCGTCATGAGTTTTTAAAGGCTTAGGTAAATAATTTGGGCAGTGATATAACCAATTAAATATATAATATCATTAAATGTATTTAATTAAGTGATAATCGAACTCTGTACATATACTTTAATTGTTATAAGACTACGAAAATATAACGCAAACAATTCTCGTCGATTTTTTTTTTGTAAAAATATTGTTTTCGTATCTGAGATTTATCAGAATCTATTCATAAAGATCGGCGGATTTGCAAAATATAGTACTTTATATTCAATCAATTATAATCGTTATAGAACCTTTTAAACTCCAACCCAACCCTTATTCATAAGAACGTGAATTAAACGATAAAGTATATCTGTCTCTTACTATCACAGTGTAAATACAGTTTGGCAGAAAGAGATGAAAGTATATATTTTGGTACCACTGGCTCGAAATGTAGACCTTACCGGAAAATTGCGTAATCTACTGTATTTTGTTTAATATTCACTCGCCGTAAGTGTAACCTATGTCAGAAACGTTTTGGATGGACATACAGGAGTATTTAAGGCACTCTGGTGATATTGAAAAGCCATTTAGGCGTATTATATTTATCTTATGACTGTATCTTGAGTTTCAGATTAAGGACGAATATCACAAAAAATAATAACTATTTAGTTTTTAATTGAAAATTTATCCGTGAACTTTGGACTTGTATCGGAATTTTCGTAAAGATTCTAAGGGCTAACGCGAACTATCTTTCCCGCTTGTCAAAATCGAATGCGTTTTTGACATAGGCTACACTTAGCTCTGTCAAATATCACTCGGTAATTATCGTATGGGACTTTTAACTGAAGCTGAAATTTTGCTAAATTAATTCCAAATGTTAGATTACCTCTAATATATAGTGAAAATGATAGAATCATTTTTATTTAAATAGTCTTTTGAAATCCGTATATTCTAAGTTAAATTTCAAATGGACGGAATATCTTACAATTACAGGGGCTAAAAATTTGTACATTCTTGAGACAAACATTTATTTTTACGACAGTATACTATGAAACAAGCTAGTGGTCGTATTAGTATGTGTATCGCGGTATTTTGCTCTATATATAAAAATATTGAGTTAATTTCGAGTCTTTACTGAAATAAGTTTAACAAAAGCTTTCAACAGAATAAATTATATAATAATATTTGATTATTTTGTATTAGAAATAGCTCATTCCAGAAGGCAAGTACCTAAAGCCGAAAGCCATCAGTGAATTGCCGTATTTTAACAGTTATCTACTATTATGAAGATAATTGTCAAAAGAAGATACTATGGAGATAATAGGGACTGAATTTGAAGATTTTATATGATAAATCTTAAAAATGATAACCAAATTTTGTAACAGTTAAGTTAAATTGACTTTAATTTTAACTGAAACTAATTTGGAATCCAAGTATTTTTCATATGATTAAAATAGCAAAAAAATTTGACATCGACACTAATCCAGGCTAATAAATCGTAAAATACATAAAAAAAAATAACGAACATAATTGTATATTTTGAATATTTTAATATTTTTTTATTTTATATCTGTTAAATGAATACAATATGCAACGCCATCTAGCAAATGCACAGACTACTACACTATATCATGATTGACAATTTGACACAGATTACGTTCAATAATATTTTAAAATGGGAACATCGTAAAATAAATCTGTAGTCTATTAATTAGCTTTATTAAAACACCGTGATACACAAACTATTTACACATCACCAAAAACGTCTGGGTCCCATCCACCTGGGCCCGTTGGGTCTGGGTCCGTTTCGGGGCCAAAACTGGGGCCCGAATTGCCCCGGCGGCCTAAAGTTAGTCCGCGGGGCCCAGTTTCGTGGGTACCTTTGCCGGTTCCAATCACTTTTACCGAAATCCTGATCGTGATCTTCGAAGATCTCGACTTCGTCTTCCGCGAAACTGGGTTCGTAGGGCGGTTGGGGTCTCTCGAAATTCGGGGAGTTTTGCATATTGGGAAGAGGGGAATCCGGGAAATTTTTGGGTTGGAATTTAGGATTATCGAATTCGAACGGATTGCCTTTGTCGGGGTAATTCTGGAATTTTTGCATGTTTGGATCAGGGAATTCTGGGGGAATTGTGAATTTTAGATTTGAGGGCATGTTTTCGAAGGGGTTGGGTAGGGGGGGTAAGATGGGCGCGGAATGGCTGTCTTGATGGTTTGTGTGTTTGTCTGCGCGTTTATCGTCACCACCGACGAGCACTTTGTTGTTGTTGAAGCTATTCCTTCTATGTTCAATTTGGTTTTGATTCTGGTATCCACCTTCTGAAAACGTAAGTTATTAATACATTAGTTTAAACAATTACAAATTAGCGATAACGAGACGTATTTTGTGAAGTGAATTCTAGATTACTTTCTATGTTTACTTTAAGAAATCTATAATACTATTACTAAAACATCAAAGATTTGTTAATTATAACGTATAGCCTCTCCATACACATATCTCTAAATAACTGAACATCCTATCTCTGACATAACAGAAATCTTTATATGTTGAGCGACTTACATATATTGACTTTAATTTTTGTTTTAAGGAATGTTAATTATTGGATACTAGCTCCTAAGATAAGGTGAGTAAGTGAGAAGTAAATACATGTCCAGCAAAATATGATGCCAGTTGTAAATAAAAACAAGTAAATTTCTTTAGAATTTGCAATGTGTAATAATATAATACCTTCCCAGAAGTTATAGATCACTGCCATGTAATTCTTTCAAGGAGATTAAATTTTTAGGCAAAGAGCCTTTATGTAATAATAAATACTCGCCGTATTTGTACCATAGATTTGACACAGACTGTAAATATTTTAACCTTGACATTATTTTATGTTCTTAATAAGACATTGTAAAAATTGATATGAGGTTTGCATGCCTGGATATTTGTAATTGATCGATCTAAATACTGTACCACTTGGAAAATAAACGATTATTATTATTACTCATTCGTTCGTTATATCTAAGATTTAATCAATAAATAGCATAATATGCTATACATAGTATTGATACATAGAATTTTTAAAAAAATTGCCATACTATTGTAGAAAATTGGCAACATTGGTGAATTGTACTGTCTTTCTTTGTGTAATTTGCAATATTTATTTATTTAAAACTTCATTACAAGTATACAGAAATACAGTACAATTAAAATAATCAAATAAATTATAGGGCAACTGGCGGCCCTATCGCCTTCGAGCGATCTCATCCCCGCAACAATTATATTATATAAATTTACGGCAGACTAACCAATCAATAATTATTGTGTTACTTCAAAAATCCTGAGCGGCATTGTTCAGTTCATTATTGTACATAACAAATATAAACCTGTTTGAATTTTGTAATAAGAGATTTTATTTATTATACTATACACATCCTTATTAAAATTAAAATTATTTGGAAATTTGATCTCCACAAATGCCACAAAAATTAAAACTTACGTTGCTCTTCATCTTCCGAGAGGTCCATATCAACACTTTCGACGATGTCCGGCGGAGGGACCATCGCTGGTACACGGTAATCCTGCAATTGACATTATATTAATTTAAGAAAACACTTTTTAAACGGATTGAACCTATGTATTAAACTTATAATTATTTACATAATTTTAAATTTAAATTATTCCGACGTTTCGCCTGCTTTACGGATATAAATAAATACAGATAACACAACTTTCTCTACAGCTGTGATACTTTTGACATTCAACACCTTTTGTCTTCAGTCATCGTGACCATGCACGCTGTAAAGCACGCACATTATTAGCTAAAATGTTATAAATCATGAGTTTGAAATAAATATAATTTTCATTAATTAAAGAGCTCCGAACAGAGGCTTCAATGGTACTGAACGAAGTAACAACAAATTATAATCAAAAATAAAATTCTATATTGGAAACGGAGTTTGCCTGGAAGAGATCGCTCGAAAGCGATGCCGCTGGTTGCCCTCCTTTTTATTTATTTTAATTGTACTATATTTCCGTGTTACAACAATGAAGTGTTTAAAAAAAAGGATGTATGTAGTCGATTTACGGACGCTAGTTTAACGTCACAACATTCTAACAAACCATGTTGATTATTTTTTATTGAATTACCACTATTAAATGGATACAATGGAGTAAATATTGGGACGCATAAGCCAATCGAGCGTAACGGGACAACGAGCGTAACGTGACAACGAGCGTAACGTGATAACGAGCGTAACGTGACGAGCGTAACGTGACAACGAGGGTAACGTGACAACGAGCGTAACGGTACAACGAGCGTAACGTGACAACGAGCGTAACGTGACAACGAGCGTAAAGGGACAATGGGATCTTTCGTGCGTGCAGCCGGCGTTCATCGATTTAAATAATAAAACATACCTGATCAGTTACCGCATTGTGTGGTCTTGGCGGTTGATGCGTCAGTGATATTAAATTTCTGTGATCCACATCTGAAATTTAAGGTAATACATTAAGAACTCTCAAAAGTTCTTTATTAGATTATTTTATAATTTGAGACCTTATTGATATCGTAATACAGTAACGAACTATAACTCGGTAGACACGGATCGCGTTATAGGAAAGCGCGTTGTAAGAGTATTCTCGTAAAACCGTTTTTATGAACAATAAAAAAAATAGGAACCAGAATTTTATAGTTATCAATTGAAACAAGTGCAAGTAAAACCAATTATTGATTTGACAAATCATCTATCATATAACTTCAGAAATCTCCGCGCTATGAGGGAGATAACTCGCGTTAAACGAAAACGCGTTATCCCCCATAAGGGAGCGTTCAAGCGTTACGAATTTGGTTCACTGGTAAAACATTACGATGCGGGGCGTGGATTAATTACGGGTTATTGTTAATATTATTTTCCAGAATCTCCAAAAATTGCGTGACGTAATACTTGAACGCGGATAACTGTTTATTTCTCTAGTTCTCCTTGCCTATTTGTGTTGAGACCGACCATAAGCCGAAAATTATAGTCTACTCTATTTTTTCAGCCGGCAACGCACTTGCGAGCCTTCTGGCAATGGCAAGTGAGCTTCCGGACAGGAGCCCGTTTGCCTCGTGTTACATCAAAAAGAAAGTACCTTGTGAGAGTGGATGTCTTATTGCGGGTGGAGTGATCGGAGTCAATGGTAAGCTCGGCAACATTCTGTGGTCCACGTCTTCTAAACCTGCTAAAACTCATCATTATATATTTGTGTTAGAATTTTCAAATTCGATACTATATATACATATATTTATTTTTATTTTTTATTTACTCCCATATAACATTTACAACAATAAATAAGATTACAGTTGAGAAGGTATTGGGAGACTGGTTTCCAAACTAGGTAAGAACCTGTGATATGGATAACCAGGCTTCCATTCACAGCAAAGTCACATTGAGTGGTAACAAAAAGTACATACATATATGGGTAGACAAACAAATTGAACGTTTTAAATAAGGAAAGTAAAACAAAACAAAGCAGTCGACTACTTAGAAGTTAGTAGAAATAAAGTTGTATGGGTGTGTGTATGTATGCGTATGTGAGTGTGTGTGTTTGTGGGTGAGGTAGTGGGAGAGGGTATGTACGCGTGTGTGAGTGAGTGTTAGAAGGGTGTGTGTGTATGTCAGGCACACGCTTAAAATATATATATATATATTACAGTATAATCACCTTTTCTAACTAATATTTATATTACTTTAGTGACGTAATACTCACTCCCAAGCATAGGCAGGGATGGCGGCGGAGGGGGCGGCGGTAGTATGCCTCTGTGATCCACGTCACGCGATGAACTTTCCTGAAATCGATTTAAAATTTCTTCTCAAAATATTTGATAATTAAAGTATGAAGATAGGTCATCAGTAGCAGCATAAATTGGAGATTAAGTATAAAAAATATAGAAAGTATAAATTTGGGAAATAAGTATAAAATATAGAAGTATAAATTGGGGGGAATAAGTATAAAAAATATAGAAAGTATAATTTGGGAAAACATATAAAATATACAACAAGTATCAAGTAAGCAGAAAATATAAATTGGGGGGAATAAGTATAAAAAATATAGATATTATACATTTGGGAAATAAGTATAAAATATACAACAAGTATCAAGATTGCAATTGCAGCGAGTATAAAGTAAAGAATTAAGTCAGAGCTCAAGGTCAGTTTAAAAAGATTTTGATTGTTTCCAAGACCAGGTGTTTGATAGTTTAAACTTTAGTCTATACCAACTCTGGGGAAATAAATACAGATAACACAACTTTCTCTACAGCTGTGATACATTCAACACCTTTTGTCTTCAATCACTGTGGCCACGCACGCTGCACGAAACTTTAAAATTATGTAAATAGTTATAAGTTTATAATAATACAAATAGCTTTAGTGTAAAAGCTATGTTAACCATAGACAATACTACTACTACTACTAAACATAATATAAGAAATGTGCGTGTTATATTTACTTACCGTAGTCTGTGTTTCAACAATCGTAGGCACTGGCAAAGGAGCCGCTAACGAAGGGGGAGGAGACGCGGGAGGCTCTTCGAACACGGCCCGTTCATTTGTCAGTGGCACGCGGGGCTGGAATATACATACATCAATTATTTCATACATTATTTATTATAATAGTTATTGTACTCTTCAAAATACAATTTATTTACTAACAATTCCTCAACATACAACACAGAATATAAAGCCAATTGGCATTTTTATTTGTGATTAATAAACGGAAATATAGTCTCGCGCTTAGCACTAACAGCACTAATTTAGTATTTGGAACTAAATAGAAAAAAATCATTGTCCGTATATAGATTTTAAACAGTATGTACGAACGTACTAACGGTTACTTGCTAAGTGTGACTCAAAGAAACGCGCCATTTCGTCATTGTGTATTTAAAATATCTTATTTTTATATATATGTGCGTATAAAACTAAATGAAATAGTATATTTCATTACGAGTGCGGAAAAACCTGTCATTGCAAAGAGTTCCGACAAATGTTGTGTTCTTTGCGTGTTTAGTTGTTTGTTACTTAGTAATGAGTAATTTCGAATGTATTTTATTTGAATTAACACCTTTAATTAAAGCACATAATTGCACAAAATGCTCCGGAGAATATTTTACCGGTAAAGTCATAAAGTCGAGGAATTTATTAGGTGGTGAGAAGAGAAAACTTTTTTCGCAACTGTATGAAAAATAGTTGTTCAGTACACGTGCGGAACCGTCATTGCAACTTTTTCCGACTGTCAATTGTCGGAACTCTTTGCAATGACAGGCTTTCCGCAGTCCTATTGAAATATACAAAACCAAACCGAGACCGGATCGGGGAAGGTTTTGAAGGTCATGGCCGAATGGTCAAATTCTAGATACTCCAAATCCAACTTTGATCATGCTCGGAGAGCTGTCAAATAATTTTTGACATATTTCACGGTGCTCAAGAGATTGTGTTTATTGATACGAATTATAATGTGGACTTAAGTAAAATGAATTGCCAAAATGGTTCAAAAATCGTCTCCTTAAATAATCAAAGATTAAACTGTCGGGTTTAATATTGCAAATACACTTTCCCGCTCATTTAAATGACAGTTTGTTACACAGTTGTCTGTTTGTATAGACAGTAGTTTGTTACATTTATTTACTTGATTATTTTAAAATAAAATTCGATTCAAATGAAATGTCTCTAAGTTTCTAATTCTCATAAATCGTAGACATTGCAATATTAGACCAAATTATAAATTAAATAAATAATGATAATAATATTTTTGTAGTATATTGTAAATAAATAAGCCAAAAACGAACCGTAAGCGGCGCAGGCGCAGCCCATGCATTAGTCCACTGTCTACTCACTATTGCCTCGGGGAGATATTGGTGTTCCGCGTCCTCTGTAAAACAAATTGTAATTTGAATTAAATTTTTAAATGCTATAAAGCAAAGTATGTTCTGATAAACACCTGAAGTTTTTTTTTAATTTAAATAAAACTGAACTGAGATAAACGCGAAATTTTAGTTGAAACGATTTGTTTTTTGCTTTTTTTTAAACTTATAATTATTTGCTGTTTAAAAAAAACGATATGGCAATCCTCACAGGAAACTGCGTAGTAAGCTTTCTGCCAAACTTTGATATATTTTTTTGGAATAACGTGATTCCAAAACTACTATCATTATTGTAGTGTCATAAATTAAAAAACAAATTGACAGACAATTTTTTTTAGCCTTTTGGTGAATTTCGATGTTATAATACGAACCGGATATGATGATTGGGTCCATAGCGCTGTAGAAGGAAGTGGGTGGAGGTGGTATTGCGGTGCTATCCTGTGTCAGAAGGTCCAAACCGGGTAACGACTCTTGACTTTTGGACACTGGAATATATATTTGTAAATCACATAAAATTTTAAATTAAGCAAATCATTCATAAGTATATCGAAATCACAAGTACGAAGAATATCTAGCAGATATTATAAAGCTAAAAATCTATTAAGATAATAGAGAGATAAGAGGTTATCACATCAAAACATAACCGTTGAAATTTGTTCTTTTTGGAAACTGTTGCAAATGTAGAACGAACGCACGGCATATTTCTATTAAACAAAATTTTGTTAAATTAAATTTGTTCTTAAATAATTCCTTATAAACACGATATTAATCAGTATGCATAGCATGCATATTTAGTTTTAATATGAATCCTCAGCAAAATAACGGCCTAATATAATGTACACGGAACTCAATAACCAAGAACATGAGTTTTAATGCCATCATTCGGATAAGTGTGTTAAGGATGGCAACAATGATATTTAGAATGTGTTGAACAGAAGAACACACAAATCTAAAAACGTTGGTATGACCCAGTCCTTTGGGAGAGGTAGAACAAAAATCGCAAAAGAAGATTACAATTTAGACAGTGGATAGACCAGATTAAGTAAACAGCAAGTGATACATGGCAGAGAGTCGCACAGTGCAGACGGAACTGGCGGGATTTGGAGGAGGCTTTTGCGGAAAAATGCCACATGGACATCTAGAAAGAATGAGCTGAAGCTCGTTTATCAGAAATATAAAAGTATGTTTATGAAATAAAAGGCTTTTATTATTACTATGCAAGCGTACAATGAGAGTAACGGGACAATAAGCGTAACAGGACAATGAGCGTAACGAAACAATGAGTCATGCTCTCTCACATCAAAAATTTTCTATAGAGACTCCTATAGATGGATCTATACGCTCGTTGTCCCATCTCTCTTCCACTCGAAGACTTCGGGGGGGGGGGGGGGGGGGGGGGGAAAGTTGTCTTGTAAAATGTAACAGCGCGTTGAAGACCGGAAGGGGGATTTGAACTACGAGTTACGTAGCATTGTTTTTAATATTAACGCAATTAAAACAATAAAAAAGGAATTGTAAATTTCACATAGTTTTACGAGGGGCCCGGCAGGTACAGAAAACGTTACAACCCGTTACGTGGAGGGGCGGGGGGATAAAAAATTTCGTTACGTAATACTTGAACGCTCCCTCAACTCAAAAGCCCGCTACACCGTTTTAGATCTGGGCCTCAGATTTCTGTATCTGATTCAAGGTCATTTGTGATTCTCCTAATCGGTGAACTACCTTCTGTTCTGCGCCAGTTACCTCACGATGTTTTCCTTCACCGTATGAGTTTTAAATGCACACATGTCCATTGATGCACAGCTGGGAATCGAATCTACGACCTAGGGTATGAGAGTGGTATGAAGCCACGAGTTTTAGAAATAAGCATATAAATATATATAAATGCAGCTTTTTACCTGAGTCATTTGGCGATGCGGAGTTTTCAGCTGGAGTGAGGGTTTTTAAGAAGTCATTTATACTGAAATCTTGTTTATCGCTGGGCCTCGTGTTTATTACTTCTATTTTATTTGCTGGAAAATTAGTGAAATGCGATTGTTGATGACCTCCGAACAGATTTTGATGAATTTTGATGTAGTCTTATAAAATTAGGCTACTTTACCACACAAAAACCAAGTTACTGCATTGGTTTAAATAATTTAAAATAGTTTAATTATATTTAATATATATATATTGTCATTATTTTGAATATAAAACATATAATTAATTATACTTTCATGTCTGATATATTTCCAAACAAATATCAATTAACTAGAATACTAATAACATAATTAAGTAACATATACACCATACAGATTGCATATAGTTTCGAAATATACATATTTGTAAAATATTTAATTATTACATTTACCATTAGTAAGATCAATCTCATCCGCAAACATTGAGAGTGGATTATCCGAAGTGAGAAATGATGAAAGTCCCAAGTTGTACAGTGAACCATCCGCTGACATGGTTGAATTGAATGTCTGGTCTATGTTGTAGGCCACTGGAATTACATTTATATTCAATTTAAAAAATATCCTATTACTATATAGGCAATCATTTAGATAACTAAAATTATAAAACAGACAAGGGAAGCCCCTAAAAGTATAGATTTATTATATAAATATAAATAAAACAAAAACTTGGCGATTAAAAAGAGTGACGGAGAGTTTATTGCCAGTTCCTCTCTTCCGTTCTACGCCCTTGATTTGAGAACTGGCAGTAAATGTAAAATTAGAAGCATTTATGTATTATTAGATATGTATTTCTTTTTTTACATTGTGTAACCTATATGAATATGATTTTGAATTGAATTGAGTAGACAATAAACCTATAGAATATGCTAATTTCTATTTAGGAAAACAAGCATTCTTCGACAAGAACAGCAATGAAAACGAAATGGACGAATAAATGCGACATGGAAGAAAAAAAGAAAAACTGAAGAAATATTGAGTCCATAAGGAAATTCTTGAAGTAAACTACAGTACTACTACAACACAAGATATTGATTCAAATATTCTACCCTGTTCGACATACGCAAGTCAAACGTTGTTTTTTTTCCAAAAAACTGCACTTGTACACGCTCTAAGGCTTCAATAGAAATGGGCTGATCATATTTGAAGAGTGTGCAATCAAAGATTGGCAATTAAAATAACAAAATGGACTGGACCCGCTCGAAAGAGATGCATAGGACGGCAACAGAAAAGATGACTATAGATGACGTAATAGAACTACTAGGGAAAAACTGAATGAATGTTGGTCAAGGCAAAGAGAAATTGAGAAATATAAGACAAGGATTTTACACAAATAGTAGAACAAAAAAATGTAAACTAAGCAATTATTGTATGAATTAATATAAATTTTATAATAATAAACACAAATTAAGAACAAAAATAGTTATGTATTTAATAAATAGAAAATGTTAATAATGCACATACATACATTAGTTAACAAGAATTTTAATAGAATTTAAAACTAAAATCAATTAACCACATTTTAAATTGATTCGTTTATATAATATTTTGTTCACATCTTCCTGATCTTAAATATTTTTCTGAAAAGTTCAATATCTGTTTTTAAGTAGATATTTTTTTTCAATATCGGACAGGTATATTCATTAATTAAGGTATATCGAAGCTTTTCAGAGAAATGTAGCCTTTAAGGATATATTTTTATTTGTATTAAGTTAGCTGTCGAAATACATGTCTTCTTACTCTCATTATCTCCCGTGTTAGGTAGAGGCAGGTCTTCATCAGGGCTTGGAGACGGAACATCCTCGTCCCTGAGGGGTGGAGATGGAACTGAAGAAGGCAGGGTAGGCGTCAACTCGTCAAGCTTCCTTTTTAACACACGAACTCGCGATCCAAAACTTTTGTATGCCTGGAATATTAATTTACACTATATTTTTAATTGAACTATAAACACATACAGATTTATAAGGATATTTACAAATTTTGTATATTATTGCTTTCAATATGTATAAAGTCAGTTTAAGTGTGTTAACGCTATAATCAAAAAATGAATGAGTACTTTAATCATAATCGTAAATTCATTAAATAAATAGATAAATATTTATTTTACAATTTAGAATATGTACTATATAATAAACCAATGCATATATAAAGGCTTTATTAGAGCTCATTCACTTGCCAAGAGTATTTTAAATTGCTGTTTATATTTTTACATATTTGTTTGTATTTGTACTCTTCAATATTTAATAAGGTAGAAAGTGGAATGTACATTAGTATTCAGTTTACAGTAACCATACTGTATATGCTCCCAAGACCGTTAAACTATTGAATACTATTGAATTGCCTTTTATTAAACATAATAGTTTTCATTCCACCCTTCCAAATAACATTTCCCTTTATTGTTTTTATTTTTATATATTATCTGTATTTACGATGTGCAATGAGCAGTTTTCAGCTTTCCATATAGTTTTTAATGAGTACTACAGATTATGTTTGAGCAATGCATGCTTTAATTAAGTTCCAAAAACAACCATAACACTCTACACAGTGTTTTTAATTTCTTTAATACAAACTAACAATAACTTTTACAACACTTTTATTCTGAGAAAATTTATAGTTTAAACACCTTTTTATACATATGAATATTAACTGCAGATTTCATTGGTTATAAAATCTCTTTTTTTATAAATAGATAAAATAAATTTTATAAATTTTTGGACATTACACAATCTAGCCTAATTTAAGACAATTTATTTAAGGCCCGCATTCCAAAAGGTATCTCAAGTCACAGTCTATGCTCTGTTGTCTGTCAAAAATGTCAGTTCAAATAGAAAAAATACTTGACAGCTCTTGAAAGCAGATTTAACGAGTGACATTCTAGAATAGTCTTATGGTTGGACTAGCCTATAATACTACTGAGGATATTTAAAGTTATTAAGAGCACTGTTCTTGGGTCCTATTTTTGTATATAAATAGTAATTATAGTCACATAATTTTCTACTTACATAAGCAACAACTTTGACTTCGCCTCTTTGCGTAGAATAATATTGATTTGCAGAAGTGAGTAATGCTAATAAGGCCTCTCTAGCGACTATTTCTCTTTGTAATGCTTGCGTATACCTCTCTATACAACCAACACCCTCATTTAGTTCCTTTTCTACATCATCTTTTAAACATCTCTCTGTATGAATAAAATATTATATTAATTTAAAAAACAGTGTCACTGCAACACTTGCTCTAGGACTCTTTCTGCAAATGTTTCATTGTACTAAAATAAACTTTGCCTAAAGATATGTTTTGATACTATTTGCATGTTTAAAAAAATGCACTTGTACTGAATGGATGGTAGTTGAACAATATATTCACCGGCATTCTATCATGAATTAATTACCATAAACCAAGTTAGATTGAAGATAGAATTGATTTTATATTAGTGATTAAAAATTTTAACCATACCTTTAAGACTTTCACAAAGTGCATCTGTATCTGAGAAATCCAAAGTACTCTCATGTATATGTTTCAGTCTCAAATCTGTGTCTGCTTCAAGGACCGAACATTGTTTTATTTTGTTGACTAATTGTTGTGGCTGAAATCAGTTGTAAGAGAAATATGTCTGATAACTATGTTTGTATTATTTTATAATTATTCATTAAGAGGCCACATTTTCCATTTTTGCTTCGATTTGAGGGGAAAAATAGCAGAATGTTTAGAAACTTCAGACTATTAGATGTAGCAAATATAAGCTACAATATGTTCAAATTAGAATTTTCAAACATTAGAGATTTAGATGTGATTAGAATTGCGTTTGAAATGTTATTTTACCTGAAAATCAAAATCATCATCTGTCTTTTTCACTGCACCAGCGACTAGCAATCCAGTGAGGTCTGAGAGAAACTCATCATCATATACTGATCTTTGCTCCCATATTTTGAAAATGCGCAGTATTTTTGGACGAACTTTTTCATCTCTGAAATTAAAAAATTGGCTTTAGTCATTCCTGCTTCTTCAAATTGTACAAATACTGTGATAAACAATACATTTTTTTCTAATTTTAATGAACTAAAACAGTGGTTCAAGTGGTAAACTTATTAACTTATTAAATATTATGTTACCTTGCTTTTTAAAAATTTATATAAAAATACAATATTTTATTTTGTTATTTACCATGGGTTACTAAGTTGATAGTAATAGGAAGTCAGTAAAAGAGACTCATCAACTTACTCCTTCGCCTTAAAGAAATAAACCTTTTTTTGACAAATATATAATAATGAAAAGTTAGCTTAAAGCCTGTATAGGTTATAAATACATAAAACATGAATTATACATAATAAACCAAATTGATAAAATTAATTATATTGTTTTACACATTTCAATTATGTTTTTAGATTTCATAAAAGCCACAATATAACTGGGAGATGTTATAATTGAATGAAAACAAGAAAATTTGCCATTACTGTAAAAAAGAAAAAAGTTAAATAGTAGAAGTAATAGAAGTAACTCACAACTAATAAATACAATACAAATAAGTGTATTCCATATTGATTTGTTTTGTTTGTTATAACCACACAACTGACAAATATAGATATAAAGCATTTATATAGCCCACTTTAAATTAAGTAAACATAGTACCAACCTGACAAGTGGTGTAGCTTTTTGCAAATTAAGGCCCCAGCTTTCAACAAATTCATAATTCTTTCTTTTACTATATTGGATAACGTCGTTAGCTAAATAAAATAGTACTAATCTCTGCTCCACCTTCACACGCTTCAAAACATTTAACCAACTGGATACAATTTTCTTATGATGCGCTCGTTGTTTTAAACACCAAGACGAAAGTCCCTGAATACTTTCCTGTGTATCCTTCAACTGAGCCAACTTCTTTTCAAAGTCTAGGGTGTTAAATCCCTCTTTTTCACCCATTTTATACCTATATGTCTTGTAATCAAAACATTTCCCATTAATGCTCGTAATCTACGACTGACAGTTTGTATCTTGTATATTATAATAATATAAAACTCATAATACCATAGCGAATCATGTTGGAAATAAACTTTTATAATAAATCACACTAAATAACCCAAAATCTGTTTACAATGTGTCTGATGCTCACGGTTCTGCCGAGTTTAAATGCAATATTATTGACTTAAAAACTCATTGGTAATATATATGTCATGCTATCTTTAGACTCTTTCGTTTAATAGTGTTATTCATGTAATATTTGTTACTTGCTATACTAAACAATTCAGAAGAAGCAATTATTTTTGATTACGGAAATGCAACAACCGCCATTTTCTCTATTTGATATTTCAATTATTGTGCCATAGATTAATGGTAAATCTGTATGATACAGATAAGGAATTGCCAGTGTAGAACAAGTTTAATTCCAGTTTCATTATATATATATCCGACACCATTAATGTCCATCTCCTATTTTTTCAAAGAATCTGAAACTAACAAATATTAATAATGCTCGAATTAACCTGATGTGAGAAGTTAGACTCGTTAGCAAAGATATAGCCAGTCGAGAATTAGCGCTAAGTTTCAACTCTGAATATAATCCCAATCACATAAATTGTAAAGGGTTGATACAAGAGTACTATGTACGTATTCGTTCTCTGACTTGAGAATGTACATGAGCCGTAATAGAATCCGTCGTATTCCTAAATCATGAAAACTATGTGCCTGTTCCTATTGTTTTGGTATAAGATTAAAAAACGAGACTTAAAGCGCTAAGTTTGACACTCGTACGTCAAAAATGTACTGGATCACGGGCATTGGCATACGGGAGTTATAGTTCGCGCAATCCCGTTTCTGAAACATTCCTGGTTCCAATCTTAAGGCCAAGGAATACATATATACTGTTTTGACCATAGAGTACATTATAATTAGGGTACTATAGACATACTGAAGTCTAGACGTAGCCTAGACTATACTAAAATGATTTTAAATTAACCATCTATGATCTTTAAGAGCTATATATTTAGCTCTTAAAGATCAACATTGTTTTCAAATAAATTTTCTTAAATCAAAATATTATCTTGAATAAACTAAAACTACTACAAAAATGGATTAATTACCGATTACCGATACCGAGGAACTTATGGGATGTGGAAACCTCAATGCCATAAATTAGAAGCAAGTGAAGTTTATTATTGTCATTTTTAATACTGTCCAGTTACTGTAGATTATTGAACAGCGCTTGTCTTGTGCAGTACAGCAGGTACTATAAAAGTTATTACTTCAAATTTATTGCAGGAGTCTTGTGAAAATCTAAGTTAAAGTGTAAGTAAGGTATTAAGTTTTTTTTTTATTTTTAGAATCATATTATGTAGTCGGTTAGTACATACATTATGGGTTGAAATAATCACAAATATTTTTGTGTACCTTAGGTGTAAATACATAAGATTTTTTATTATTTTAAATATCTAAAAAACTATTTTTTTTAAATGTTATATTGAAAAGGTGTTTTTTGCTGGAGTAATGGAACTTACAAAGATCGTGCTTAATTTAGCTTACATTATTAGTTATTTTATTATACCAATAAAAAATAGAGGTTTGAAAATCTTAAGGGAAATAATATGAAATATTGCGTAATACAAATCATATACGTATTTACCTAATTAATATTTTTTTCCTCCTCCCGATAACGATGATATCATCGTTCATGCCGGGATACAAATTTGCAAGCCAACGTTACAGTTTTATAAATGAATCGTGATGCCTTTATTTGGAAGAACGGTTTTTGACTAACTTTTGATAGTGATAGTAGCAAAAGTCAGGAATTATTTAAATGTTAGTCTCAAATTGGAATTGCTTTTTCTTTATTTTAACAAACACGCGTATGACGTATTATATAAATTTTTTAAAGTATTTTTTTTTTATTTCCTTAACTCTTCTCGTATATTAAAATGTATTGTTTTCAACAAATAGGTCAATTGGAAATTAGTATTATTTTATTAACCTTCATGTCATTAAACGAAAGCAAACTTAATCCTTGTTCAGGTAGATATTTTCATTTTCTACATGAAATTTAACAAATGTATATGTGTTAAATTTTGTGATTAAAATAAGCAAGCAAGCCTTCTGTTCCCACCACGAGTGTTAACGCCGCGGAAGTAAATTTATACTTTACGGATAGGAGGATATATTGAAACATGAACGTTGTTTCTTCTTCCTAACTATAATATAATAATATGTAACAATTTACTATTGAATATTTTATCTCACCATCCACTATTAATTCTGAAAACTTAATTTAACTTTACGAAACTACTTAATAAAAACCGAAAAATCGAATCGAGCGTCGATCGAAAGCGATCGTCGAAAAATTAATTATTAAACATTATTTTCAGGTAAAAAATGATTGAATTAACTGCGTCTTCTTTGGGGCAGCGGCAAAGGCAGCTTAATTTCAAAGTGGCTGAGACTGTGAAGGAGAAAATATCTTTCGATGATATTAAGTCGACGGAAGAGAAGTCAGACGTGGAGAAGCTTTTTAAAATTGACGTTGCATCACAATATAGAAATATTGATTATATTATAGAAATACTGAAATGCGGCGATAGTTTATTGATTTCGCGAGCACTTAATTGTGATTGGATTTTCAATGACGAATATTCACACTTTATGAATCCAGACTATCTTCATAATGAAGTCTTTCCCCTGATGTCTATTAAAATGAAAACTAAAATACTGAACAAACTTGCGTATCACCTGAGGAAAGAAACAAGAACTGAAGCATTTTCAAATTATTGCAAAAATATAAAGATGAAATCGCTAGCGTTAAAATTCTTCTTATTTACATCGGAAGCCTTTAAACTTAACTTAATTAAGGAAGATTGCAATTACTTAAGCAAACACGGGTATCCACCGTTGTTTATTGGAAATTCATTTCCTCTCGCTGAAGGATATCTTACCACAGAACATTACATTTTCCAGAAAGAACGTTTTATAGATAAGCTTGCATATCTGTACCATGTGGACGAGAATAAATATTTGGATTTATTAGAAAAATATGTTATGCCAGAACATGCATTTGTCCCGATGGGATGCCGCCTCTCGAAATATATGATGACAAAACATAAACATCGCGTGCTAAGATTACCCTTAATGTATGTGAATAAAATTAAAAGAAATATATTACTTCGTTATTCTACAACCGAAGACGTAAAGATATATATACCTGCCCTCTTGCCAACTTTAAAAAGATTTTGGGAATACAATTTCTACGCACATAATAAATACCTTTTTAATTTTATTCCTTCTGATAAGACATACAAATTCCTAAAGTCAATATTTCAAATGACATATGGTGATGTACCATTCGAAATGAATTATAAATTTTACTATCACGAATACCACGATTTCCTAACACAAGAAGAAAAGGAACAGTGGGCCCTCAAGCATATAGAAGACGCCAAAGAGATATTGGGAACAAATAATGATTATATTTGGTATAAATTTGTGAACTTTACACAAGCTTTCCCAAACATTAAAAAATATATTCTTATTACACCCGATACTGACATAAGGAATAAAATGATTATGGTCTTAATAGATTCAATAAGGACCAAAGAAGATTTAGAGACTTTAATAAACTATTATTATAAGAGACATAATAATGAAAATGTTAATTACAAAAGAGCGTTTTTGAGGAGTATAATAAAAACTGGTTTTATATATCAATGCGATGAACCTACTTGGGGTGTATTCAATAAAATACTATGTAGTATTGAAACAATTGACCCTGGTTATACGCTATGTCATTCATACAAGTTTTATTTTGCTATACATAATATAATTCGTGGTATTGAAATGGATTCCACTTTAATGGACTATATTGATAAAAGTATGGATATGAACTGTTTAAAAAGAAATTTAGACGATCTGAAAACCGACGAACAGAGATCTGTCTATGAATATTTATTTGATTATTACTTTAAAAAATTCAAATATTCCATTCAATGGGATCACGATGAAACGCGGAGAAACAGAAATAAATATGCGCTCTACTTGAAGAATCTTCTTAAATGTTTCGACAAAACAAAGGAAAATCTGCCAAAAGAAGCTCTTTCGTTTATGAATTCTACATACTGTCATTTTCAGTACGACGATTTCTTGAAAGATAAAAAAGATGAACACCAGCAATCTCAAAAGAAATCTGAAAAAGATCCAGAGTCTCCATATCGTTTAGAGACATTAACAGAAAATTGTCTATTGCGATTATTGAAAAAAGATGAAGAAATAAAAACAATTGTTGAATTGCGACCTGAAATAAAGTCTTGCATTGAACAAAGGACTTTTAGTATAAGGAAGTTCCTAAAGAAGTTAAAGATTTATTATTCCAAAGATCTGGGCAATCTATTTCTAGAATTTTTCGAAAGCTGTCTAGCTGACATACAACAGCTAGCACGCAACGATCTTGACGATTGTAAACTTATACAAAACTCGGTATACGCAATATTTAACATTGGAAACGAAGAAAACATGCTCAAACTATTATTGGAAAATATTCCAAAAGAACCTAAGATTGATCACAGCACGATTGATAGAAAACTGTTAACTATTCAAGAAGCAATATGTCGTTACGCTTGCTACGCAAGATTGCCCGTTCCCATGTCGACTATTCTTCCGTATATCAAGGGAGATTATGTACATTTTTGTTTACCAATGTTTAACAGGTATTTGGCTAATTTACCAATGCCTCTGTGTCACGAATTCATTGGAAGCATTTTAGATGCTCCATTATCTGTGCAGAAACATGGTATCCGCTTAGCATTCACAGCTTTTAGTGCGGAAAATCTTAAGAATCTTCTTCTTAACGTTTGGAAGAACACGAAGAACGTATCTCTACGTATGATCATTTACAAATCTCTTTTTGATAAAATTATTAAATCTAATGAAGAGACACAAAATGAACTATACGATGTAATACGAGAGTTGAATTTATCTCTTTATGACGAAGATCATCGAGAAGTTTTTGACCTCTTAGTGTCTTATGAAATGCCTAAAAGGTTCAAAGGTGATTATTTAGAATCCTCGTGGATATCAGTTAAACAATTACCAAACAAAACAAAGAATATTTCGATAAAAAATAAATTATTAAATGAAATTGAAAACCACATGGATTGCATGAATCGGGAGTTTGTTTTGAAAGAAATTGAAGACCATATAAAAATAATGCTGTTAGAAAGGGGAATCGAAAAAAGTTATACAGATCTCGAAAACTCGTGTAACGACTGTCTTTGGAATATAGCTGCAAGATACATTGTCGCCAGTAAAACTGATGATGACTGTTCAAAATCACTTCAATTGCTAGAAATTATTTTACGTGAATCCTATAAACAGTGGAGTTTAGTTTCTAATAATCCTTATGTTGTTAATAAAAACTCATTTATTATCATAGACAAAGTAAAAGAAAAGTCTGAGCTTAGTGCCTACAAATTTAGTAAGTACAATGTACAGATGTTCGAAACAATTTTGAGTTGTGTTCTTGACCTCTCTCCTGATAGGGAAATTTATATGACAATTATGGATTTGAGGATTTTGATCATTAGTAAAAAAGTGATAAGTCAGGAAAGTAAAGACCCAGACATTAATCGTGCATCTAAATATGTAACGAAGGAGCTAGTTCTCTTTATGAATGACCTGAAAAACAATAACAATTGTTTTACTATTTTTTACAATAGCATTGTAACAGTTATTACGCAAACATTTCAGAAAATGTCTTCTTTGCTAAGAATCAATGGACATTTATTATTGGCTTATGTTTCTAAAGAGTTACTCATGATGGAAGGAACTGATAACACGCTCTTAGCTCTCTCTATAATGCCTTTGAATATATCCACTACTTTTGATGATGAACGGGCAGAGTTTAAGAAATTTTGCTTAGATTTTACAAAAAAGGTGAAAGATATACATATTTTTGAAATCCAAAGCTTTTATTACAACAAATTTGTTTTGGATAATTTTGAAAAAAGATTTGCATGATATTTTGTTTATCTACATTTTTGTCTCTTTTAATCAATAAATTATTTTCAAATCAAGGCGTTTTAATCATAGCAATATAGGTCATCATCATCATCGATAGCTGTTTATCCCCTTATGGCCTCCTCAAGTATATTTCGCCTAGTGTTTCGAGGTCCTTGATAAGTTCATCATGACAGCACCAACGCAGCCTCGGACTATCGGGTTTTCTCTTGCCACGCGGTTGAGAGATTTGTAAGAACCGTGGGTTTCTGTCGTTTGCCATTTGGTGCACATGTCCCAAAGACCGTCCTCACAAATAGGCCTGCGATACTGAAAAATACGTTTTGTTTCAAGATATAAAATTATTTATTACTGCCTAGATATATGTGTGAAATTACCGCCTTTCTTAAAAGCAAATACAACGAAGCAGAGATTTTCTGACATTATGTCTTTTGTAATTAAAACTTATGCAAATCTCGTTAAAACAAAAGCTCCTGATCCGATACTATGTATACGAAAAATAAAAGAAAAACTGTGTTAGAAAGATATCGAAGAATACAACTTATTAAAATTTCAAATAACAATATTTTTAAATTGACTTAAGCAAGTAGGTATGCAATGTATAGACACCGATATAATATTTACGGGATCTTTGGTAATACAGCCGAGCCTTATGAAATACACAGGCCATAGCCGCACACTGGTGAAAAGTAAAATAAAGACACTTAACATCTGTATACCTATATGATATGTTGACTGCTTCTTTAAGTCTAAAAAATCTAAATTTAAATAAATCTACTTAAAAGCTTTTTGCAATAAGATTTGGAACACGTTGCTAATTATTTTAATTGCTAATATACATTGCTATTTAGGTATTATTATATGAAATTTCTCGGCATTTATTATATTTAATCAATATTTAGGTTTGTTTTGGTTTAAGTTGATTGGTCCTTATTTGGTTAAAATAAAACTTCCTAATAATTCGTTGAGAAGAGGTGAAGATGGAATGTGGAATGTGTTTATTTTTTAAAAACTGTAGATTTATATACAAAAATTATCCTACACTGGCCACTAGTGATAACATGTGGTACCAAGATGCGAAGGGTGCGTAGACGATAAAATCGAGGCGCGGCAAAAAGTTGTCCTTTTCTGCGCGCAACCGTCGGACTTCGCTTCCGACCGCCGACCCGTGCTCCAGTGCTCTCTCCGTGTGAGTCATCAGTGCTGTAGTGCCATCTCGCTCGCTCCGTGTGAGTCATCGCCGCTTGCCGCTGTACAGTGCGCACGCGCTGTCCGATCGCTGCCTTGCTGCCTGCCGCCCTCTCATTGGTCGCTTCGCGTCTTCGGTGTTTGGACATCGGGTTGAAGGGTGCAATTTATGAACGCGGGTTTACCTGCGGCCCTCAGATAGCCACCTAACGGTGCCAAACGGTTATCTGACGGCTAACGCCTTGTGCGGGAGTGTTTTTGTCCGGGGTGCATACACCGTGCCTTTTTCAAGGCGCGTAACAGCCCCTCCGCTTCCTCCAAGTCCTGTGCACGGCCGTGCCTCCTAGTAGGCACGTATTGGGGAGTAGGTACGCCAACTACTCTCTAGCAACCGGCTAAACACAGGTCCACTGTTGGACGGGTCCTGTCACATCCGTAGGGGCTCTTATACCCAATCTCCTACGGGCTGGTTAGGTCGGTGACAAACCACACCTCCGCTATCACCAGCGGAGACACACCACATTGTAGGGCAAAATCACTAGCTTAGGTACTCACCTCACTTAGGCAAACTAGGTACACACACCCGTCGTCCACCTGTTGGCTTCCCGCCTTCAGAATGGCGTCCGGGGATCCACCCCCTGACATAAGAAGAATTCTGCTCTTTCTCCAAGAGCGCTTCCCCGACGCATTGCGGGCTTTTAACGAGTCCGTAACCGCGGATTCACCGCGTTCGCCGTCGCCATCGCCGCGTAAGGCGAAGAAAAATGCCTCCGGGAAGGCATCTCGACCCGTTACCCGCTCTCGCTCGCGCTCGCGCTCACCACTCCCTGAAGTGGGAAGCGCCAGCGATGAGGAGACGGGACAAAATTCACGCCCCTCTTCGGTCATGTCGACCCAATCCGCTCCGGCGGTAACAGCCGACGAAGCCGCATTAATCTCATCTTCCGAAAGCGACGGCTTTCAAACCGTCGGTCGGAAGAAAAAGCGTTCGGCCAACGGCGGTCCCCCCGCCAAAAGGCCCACTCAAGCCGCCAACCCTCCGAAGAGGGATCTTAGTTCCCTATTATCGGGAAAACCTGCGCCCCCGCCCCCGCGGACCGTTTACGTTAGGGACAAGGGCGCCTGGCCGTCCCTATCAAAAATTCTCGACACAAAGTCGATAAATTACAAGGCCCGAACGCTAAGGGATAACCTTTGCGTTCAGGTCTTTTCATCCGACCACCATAGATTTTTAACTTCATACCTTCGCTCTGAAGGTATCGGTGGCCACACCTTCCCACTACCCGAGGAGCGCGTCCTAAGGGTAGTTATTAAGGGCATTCCCAAGGAGATAGACTCCGGGATCGTCCAATCGGACCTCATTGAGCAGGGATACCCCGTAAGGGATGTATTCCGTATGCTCAAAAGAACGACAAAGGAAGAGTACGATATGGTGCTCGCCGTTCTTGATCCTACCCCGAGTGGGAAAAAGATTTTTAGCCTACGAGAGTGTTGCAAGCTCTCGGGGCTGAGGGTTGAAACCCCCCTCAAACATTCCTTCACACGACAGTGTCACCGCTGTCAACTCTACGGGCATGCGGCCCGTAACTGTTTCGCTAGGGCACGGTGCGTAAAGTGCCTAGGCGACCACGGCACGGCGGACTGCAAAAGAACGCTTCCGTGCGCTGAGCCGCCGGCGTGCGTGCTTTGCGGGCAACAGGGCCACCCAGCGAACTATCGCGGGTGCCCTCGTGCCCCCAAGGCGCATAAGCCGGCGTCTGGGCGCACGGCGGGGCGCGATGCGGTCCGTCGTGGCGCGGGAGCAAAGCCCACGTATGCGCCGGCCCCACCTCCTAAAAATAGTGCCTGGACCAAGTCCCCCGTTACGGAGGGCCCTCCCCAGCTCACGTCAGAGGCCTTCCCGCCTCTGCCAACAAAATCGGCACCCATGAAGCCTTCCCAGGCGCCGGTGCCGACCCCCGTCATAACGGAGAGGCCCACACGCAAGGTGAGCCCTCCAGCTAAAGCCCTCAGCCACACGGCGGAGGCCGCCGCGGAATCAGAAAAGGTCCGCGACGCCTTAAATCTCGCGTTTAGCATCGTAGACGCGTTAGACATAGACGCTCTTGTCGCCTTCTCCGAGGCTTTCAAATCCGCCAATAACGCGGAAGACAAGAAGCAGCTAGTAATCGAGCACGTCCAGCTCCTTAAGTTCGTGCGACAATTTGCAGACTCCACCACACCGCAATAGCTACGACCACGTCTAGGATCAAGGCTCGATCACTGTCCGTAGTGACTTTCAATGCAAACGGTTTCAAGCCGCAGGCAGATTTGGTTCGAGATTTCCTCGTTCGCCACCAAATAGATATTTTCCTAGTACAGGAATCTTTCCTCAAGCCCAGCGTTCGTGCTCCCAGATTCGCGAATTACAACTTAGTGCGAAACGACCGACCTACGGCGAAAGGCGGTACGCTCATTTATTATAGACGAGCGCTTCACTGCTCGCCGTTAGACCCGCCCTCCCTTACCAACATAGAGTGCTCTGTGTTGCGCGTAGCCATGACCGGCCATCAGCCGATTATTATCGCGTCGGTGTACCTCCCTCCCGCCAAGGACATACTAGAGAGCGATCTCAGAACCCTGTTTGCGATGGGCCCCTCGGTCTTATTAGTCGGGGATCTCAATAGCAAACACGGGGACTGGAATAGTTCAAAACAAAACCCTAATGGGTTAGCCCTCAATAGGCTTATAGACGTGCTCAATTTCAACGTCTTTGCCCCCATACAACCGACCCGCCGTGGCATAACAGGTAACGGCCTTCTCTCAACGGACGTCATAGACGTAGCGGTTTTACGTAACGTGGCACTACAGCCGCGAAGCGTAGAGACGTTACACGAGTTAGACTCGGATCACTTCCCGGTTCACTTTGAATTCGGCCCTCCTAACACTCGAGAGAAGAGGTTCAAGTCCATTGTCGACTGGCAGAAGTTAGACGAGGCCCTCAAGCCCGCCGACACCTCTGCCCTCCTAAATGTCCCCGACAATTTAGTCTCGTCCGCTCACGCGTTAGACGCGATCTCCTCGGTCACTAATCACATTCAGACCAAGGTCGCCGAGTCGTCCCGGAAGGTCCCAGATGAGTTCGCTCAACGTTGGGAGCTTCCCCCGGACGCGAGGCGTCTATTGACCGAGAAGAACGCGGCGACTCGCGCCTTCGCCAGAGCACCGACCGACGAAAACCGCAGAGCACTCCGCGCCTCGCAGCGCCGAGTCAAAGAGCGCATGCGGGAAATTAGAAACGAACGCTGGGACCGTCTTACCAGCGAATTGTCACCTTCGCACACGGCCTATTGGTCTCTCGCGCGTTCCCTTAAAACCGACACGGTGGCGTCCATGCCCCCACTCAAGCGTCCAAATCTGCCTGACGCATTCGACGACGACGAAAAAGCCGAGTGCTTAGCCGTCAACCTAGTGGAGCAGTGCACCCCGTATCTCGATCATAGCGACCCGGCGCACGTCGAACACGTGAACCGCGAGGTCGAACGCATCGTAGCACTGCCCCTCCCTCCCGAGCCGCTCCCTCCTACGTCGATCGCCGAGGTCAAAACTCTAATAAAGAGTTCACTGCCTCGTAAATCTCCAGGTCTCGACGCCATCTCGAACAAGGTCCTCCGGTGCCTCCCGCCCCATCTGATATGCCTACTAGTGTCCATTTTCAATTGCCTCCTTGAAAACTGCACCTTCCCGGCGCAGTGGAAAGAGGCCATTGTCATTGGTATTCACAAACCAGGCAAACCCCGTAACAACCCCACCAGTTACCGCCCTATCAGCCTTCTCAGTACGCTTAGCAAGCTTTACGAGAAGGTACTTAAAAAGCGCCTCCTAGACTTTGCCCTAGATAAGGGGCTCATTCCCGATGAGCAGTTTGGCTTCAGGCCGGCCCACTCGTGCGTTCATCAAGTCCATCGAATCACGGAGCACATCCTCTCCGGGATGAATAGCTCCCTGAAACCGAGAGCCACGGGTGCGCTCTTCTTCGACATAGCGAAAGCTTTCGACAAGGTCTGGCACAACGGCTTGGTTTACAAGCTCTACCACCTTAATGTGCCACTAAGACTTCTTGTCCGACCGCTCAATGCGCTATCGCGTAGAAGGAACGTTATCGTCTCCTCGCCCCATCATGGCCGGAGTCCCTCAGGGCTCGGTCCTCTCGCCCCTTCTGTTCACGCTGTATACCGGCGACATCCCTAGGGCTCCCAATGTGGAGCTAGCCCTCTATGCCGATGACACCGCTCTCTATACCACCCACAAAGATAGAGGTGTCATCGTGGACAGACTCCAGACCGCTACCACGTCGTTAGGCGAATGGTTTCGGAAATGGGGCTTCCAAATAAATCCCGAGAAAAGCGTAGCAGTTCTCTTTGCCAGGGGCAACCCCGGTGCTAACGCTAGGGATAAATTTCACCTCAAGACAGAGGTAACCCTATACGGGCAAGCCATCCCTTGGCAAAAGTCCGTCAAATATCTAGGAGTCACGCTCGATAGCGGCATGTCTTTCCGTAAGCACATAGCCGCCGTTCGCAAGAAGGCCTATTTTGTCCTCTCTCGCCTCCATTTCCTCCTAAATAAAAGGAGTCAAATGTCTCTCAGACACAAGGTGACCCTGTACAAGGCCTGCATCCGTCCGTGCATGACATACGCTAGCGTAGTCTTTGCGCATTGTGCCCCTTCCTATATTCACCGGCTACAGGTGCTTCAGTCGCGATTCATGAGAATCGCGACCGGTGCGCTCTTCTATGTGAGAAACGTCGATCTCCACCACGACCTGGAGCTCCCTACCATAGCCCAATGGATGAAGTTGGCGTCCACACGCCACTTTGACAAGGCTAAACACCATCCCAATCCGCTGGTGCGTAATAGCATCAACTATTACCCCTTCCCGACAAAAAAGGCTCGTAGGAGGCCCCGACACATACTAACGGATCCGGATGATCCAATTACCGTAGCAAACGATAAATTAAAAGCCGCCCGCGCGACCAAAAATAATAAAAATAGCCAATCACAGATTAGGGTAAAAAACCGCCTTCACCGGGGAAGGCGAGGACCTTTACTTCGCACTTCGCTCACTCCAGTGAGCTTCCGTCCTGCCCTTCAGGCGATTGACCGCCCCGCGACGGCCCAAGCCGAGGTTCGAGTCTCACAGGAGACGCCCTTGCGCTAGCCGCGGGATAAAACGCCATTCTAGCTGAGCTACGCTCGCCAAAACAGCCCGAGCTGAGCTGTAAAGGCCCTTAAGGCCAACAGCGAGATTCCTTCTTCAAAAAAAAAAAAAAAAGCGCAACCGTCGTAGCGTACGAACGTGTTCTTCTCAGAACAGTTCGATATCGTGGTCTTACGATGACGCAATTAACTGTTATTTTCAGAACAAATTATTGTTTCATGACGATAACGTTTACAACTGTCCTTGTCAGGACACATCTCTGTTTCATTACGACACGTACTAATCACCTACAAATATATTCAGAATAAGATGACAAAATTAAATTAAACAAAATCATTTTCATAGCTGTCAGGATAAGCGCAGATCTCATTTTTGTACGGCAGTCAGCTTCCATACTAAAATCTAATTTAAACATATTGCACTCTTTACATCTTCAACAGAGGAGGCTGAGTACTTACTGAATAGCAAAGGAAGCGACACATTTAAAATCCTTTTTTAGAGACCTGATGGCTGATTATAAACAACGATGCATTAAAATACTGAATGATAACCAAGCAGCATTAAAGCTAAGCTAATGATATTAACGTCAAAATTTAAACATTGACTAAGTTTAATTTTATCTGAGATCTGATTCAGAAGGGAAATATAATGTAATGAAGATATCTGATCTATCTAGATCCTGATAAAGCAGCATATTTTTTTATATAAAAAGAACTGTATAGATTTGTCAAATGAGTAATAAGATATTGTATTCAAGTCGATTAATTTATTTTAATAAAAAAATAACTAATTCTAACAGCGATCATACTATAAAACGCTAATACCCTATAATAATGACTATTGAGTAATGACAATTGACATAGTTGTTTTAATTTCGTGTTAGGGTTTTGTTTATACTTTAGGATAGTTTTGTATAACAAAAAAAGGTTTTAGATTTTACCGAATTAAAACATAGTATTGGGAGAAAGTATAGCAATGTCTTTATTGCAAACTCTTTCTTACCAAGATTACAAGTCTATAAGAAATCTTAGCACATATCAATGCGAGGTTATTGCAAGACTAGCGGATTTAAAGTAAGTTTGTATAAGTACTGCAAATTTTTTATATAATTCAATGTTCGTCTGCGAAATTCTCAAAAATGTTTTGTCATCTTTACTTTAACTTTACCTTTCTTATCGTGGAACTTTTCTTTTGAACTTATTTTACGATATACATTATGTCTATGAAGACACATAAATGTACAAATCAAAGTTATGAAATCTAACTTGTTATTATTAAGTATTGATAACCAGTCATTCAACAAAACACTTAAATTTTTGTAGAATTACATTTGATGGAATAAAAAATTCTGGTGAAGTGCTGGTAAAGTATTTAGACCGTAAAGGCTATTCAGTGCAAGAATACAAAGAATTTCTTATAACAGCTCAAAACACAAAAACTATTACAACATATTATGAACCACATTCAAAAGTTGCAATATTAATAGCCAACGATAAATATGAACATTTATCGAAATTGGCAACTCCATCAATAGATTGTGAATCGTTGGCTTCAAATCTGAGAAATTTGGGATTTATCACAGTAATTATAAGGAATTCTACTAGTAGCACCCTAAAAAGTAATATCACAAAAGTTATTGATTTAATTCCAGAAGATTCATATTGTAAGTACAAAATGGTATTTTCCACAGATAAGGATTTAAAAAACTAATTTTTATATAATTAAATTTTATAAACTATGAAATGTATCAAGTTTTGTTTAATGAAATAGTTAATGTTTCAGGTTTTATCTTTTACGCAGGCCATGGATGTGAGTTGTGCAATACCAAATGCTTACTAGGCATTGATTGCCCAACAGAGAACATATCCTTAAGTCATTGTGTTACTGAAAACTGGTTGTTACGAGAAGTATATAAATGTAAACCAGAACTATGCATCTTAATTATGGATATGTGCCGAATGTGTTTGGATAGGTAATGTTAAATAATTTAAAACCATATATTATACATAAATATTTATGTTTATGATATTTTTTCTATGATATGTCCATGTCTGGACATAAGTCTGGCCTATAAATGTGGTTAGGTTATGCAACTTAATTATATATTTTTTCAGAGAAACAAATCCAAACATATTTAGCTCACTATGTTGTATAGAAGAGTATGCAATACATAGCAATTTATTAGTTAGCTATTCAACACAATCATCAAAAGCTGCGTACGAAGTATTGCAAATAGAATGCTCAACAACAATTGATAATGATGTAACTTATGAGCTAAAAACGGGAGATACAGATAAAATTGTGCCTGCAGCTAGTCAATATGTTAATTCTTTGTGTTCAAGATTGACTGATAATGTCGATGTCTGTACATTACTAGATAATGTTCATGCAGGTTGGTGTTTGTTTTGTGCTAAGTAATTTGAAATCATAATATATATAACAGTGCTCATGTATTTTTCCTCCCTCTATATTTTATGTGTAAATTGATTTGAATACTTATTTTTAACCTGTATAAAATGTAAATATTATTAGTAGTTTAATATGTACTTGCAAATCCAAACAAATAATTTGATATTTTACAAGAAATTTCATGTATTCCTTTCAGATGTAGAAAGTTGTACAAAAAAACAAAGGCCAATCAAAGTTCAATGTGGAGTTTCGAAAAGATCTCTTTATGACACAGTCAAAGGTAATATAACTAGACTGGCCATAGTTCTGTTACAAATGAAAACGCATTTTTTTTAAAACTTTTTAATTAGTGTATACGACACTGAAGGGACTGTTCTCAATTGTTGTCGTTCTTGAGAGTGGATGTAATGCTATTTAGCCAATTGATTTGGACGCTTTAGGGAATTCATCGTTAAATCCAGGGAGGGCGTTTTGAATTTGGAACACGTATATTAAAAACTTATTTCGATTTTGCGCCATTTCACAAATGTATTCGTGTTAATTATCAAATTACAATATGTAATGTGGTGTTATAAAAATAGGATTGCAGGGATGGCCTTGCACAAAGAGGGTATGGAGACATCGGTCATATTCCAGACACTTCAAAAGCTTGGTATCAAACGTATGTTCGTCTATCGTACTATCAATAGATAAAACAACACTTTGTTTGTCGAAGACCAGAAAACATCGGGGCGGCCGCGTGCTGTTAGAACTATAAAGGCCGTTATGCTGTTAAAGCCACGATTTATCGAAACCCGATTAGGAAGCAAAATCTTATCAGGAGAGAGAATATACCGCGAAGATTGACTCTGTCGCGTATTAAAAAACAAGACATGCCCTAAATCGGATCGATCAAATCTCCTTCAGTCGCGATATGCAGATGAAAAGCACAGTAATATCCTCTTTACCGATAAAAAAAATCCGATTGAAGAACACTATAATAAGCAAAATGATAGTGTAAGCTCATAGTTTTAAAGAAGCTGCTCAAGTGGTTTTACATCATACTGCGTCAGTGATGATTTCGTGGGGCGTGTGTTACTAAAAGAGTGAATCTTTGGAGCAAGCAGTGCCAAAATTTCCCTTGGAAACAGTGCGTAAATAGATTCGTGGCCAAACAGATTAAAGGCCTGTATCAAAGCCAAAGGTGGCCATTTTGAATAGAATATTGTTTTATTTTTTGCTGATACTAAGTAATATGTAGGTATAAATTTTAATAATATTACATTATTCCTTAAAAAAAAATACATTTTCATTCGTGACAGCACTTATGGCTGGACTAGGTGTATTTTTAGGTATAGTATATAGGTACATCTTTCAAGTAATTATAAAATAGTGTAATAAAACTGATATGAAAGTTATAACTTAAGGATGACTTGACAGTGAAATCTAGATCTTATTTCTATTTCCATCTAGGCTGTCTTCACAAGTATAACATTAGTATGGTGGTTTTTATAAAGGTGAAGCTGCGAGAAACACATATTTGTTTTTATTTTTAAAGTTAACTAATAAGTTTTTAAACTGGGTTAAACTTATTGTAGTATCAAAGGAAATTGAGAATTGCAGAGTGACTGATATGCTAATTATGCAACTAATGTAAACTTCGCAAGTAGAACAAAATCTTTAATGTCATAAAATATTAAACTTTCAGAATCAAATGCTGAATTATTGGATAAGCTTAGAAAAACATGTGAAGAATTTAATGACCAGTGTGATATTTTTTAGACTTGTTGTAAAGTAATATGTGCCTATTGATAAAAAAAATTATCATACAATGGAATATCCATTATTGATATATATATTGAATAGTGATTAAATAAAATACTTTAGTGCAAACAAACTTGTTTTATTTTTTTATATATACACTTCATCCTAACTATTAACAGTCTGTTTTAACTAAAAATATTTCGTTTTTATTAACACTTTCCAAACTGTTGAGTACAAAAATAGTTATTTTTGTAACTGGATAATATTTAGTTTTATTTAATATCAGCATTTAGTTCAAATCGTAAAATGTATTTATGTTATAAACATATACCTGATTGTCAACTGTGTCAAGTCACATAATTATGACATAAAAAAACTAACATGGCAAAAAAATTAGGCTATTCTAAAATACATTTAAGTATTCTTAGTAATCAAAATGAATTAAAATCAAGTGAAATAAAACAACAATTTGTTTTTCTAGAATTAAAACCCAAGAAGAATAAACTTGAGAAGAGCTACTTATAAAGTGCACTTGCCTTTCTTGAAAAAAATAATGTAATGCTTATATTATAAAGCACAATATTAATCAATTTAGTTGTAAATTTCGCTTACATTATTCAAGGAAGAAACTAGTTTTTCCTTAGATTTTGTGGTTGGAAATGATTAACAATATTAATCCACCAACTGTCTTCAACACCTTTTGTGAATTCTCTAATAAATCTGTAATTAAGAATAAATATTTT
This sequence comes from Pieris brassicae, assembly GCF_905147105.1. Taxonomy (NCBI): domain Eukaryota; kingdom Metazoa; phylum Arthropoda; class Insecta; order Lepidoptera; family Pieridae; genus Pieris; species Pieris brassicae. Next base: position 14,924,709 of record NC_059670.1, on the reverse strand, counting down.
GTCTTCAAATTCTGGTTGGCCCCTGTAAGAAAAAAAAAATTAATCAACTTATTCCAGTTATTGTATGCATTGAGTATTCTTAGTTTAAAAATTTCTGCAACAGTATAGTAATACAGTCTATTACCAAAATGATATAAGTTTAAAGATGGTTCTCCCAAAAACTAATTGAGTCTTTTATGTGTCCCACATCACATAAATTATTATCACACACAAATATTATGTTAAAAGATTTTATATATTATTCTGACTATTGACTATGCATTTAGGTTTAGTTAATACTAGTGACTCACTACATATATTTAAATCATTATGTTTTTTTTAATCATAGCAATAATTACCCTAATGTAATTGGAGGTAAATCTCCACTGTCTTTCATGCTTTTCAGGCCCCTTAGAACATGATAGCACATTGTAATCTCCACCCATCTCTTGTCAGCATCATCAAACATAACACCTACCTGGAACCAAGTCATTGAAATATGAATGTAATCTTTAGTCATTTATATATATATTTATACACACACTACATTACATTCGCAACTTGTTAATAGGCTATCTTAGCATTGCATAATTTATTGTGGCTTCAATATCTACAATATGTTATGATATTCGGTAAAACATAATTCTACTAAAAGAAAGCTCCTTACCTGATATGGAAATGCATAAAAAATATCATCTTTATTTATGCTTAATAACTGCCTCTGTGAAATAGACAACTGTGACACGGCTGTTTTAAGCGTGGATATTGCATCCTTTTCAACCAAACCGTCTAAATTATTAAAGTCACTGTTCTGCAGGCCTTCTGACACGACCTGGAAAAGAAGACCTGGTGTAAAATATGAATTCGGAAGCGAAAATGTACGGAACATTCATGAAACCTACCTGAACAGCATGTTTAGAAGCTTCTATAAACTCTTGGAGACTAAATTCTCGCTCGAAATAAGGACGGATAATAAATGTCGAAAACATCCAGTTTTTGATGAAATTTATAAATGATGGCCATACAACAGGCGGAAATTCCATTAATTGAGGAAGTCTTCTTGTTTCTAATTTGTTATCACAATAATTTCGATTATTAACAGAACATCTTGAGATTACGGGAGCTTGTAAATATTTGTTTGAAGTTCTATAACATAACCTATACGTCTGCTGCGTAACCATTTGTCTGACCACTGCATTCATTGTTTAATTATATATTATTCACAAAATGCTTACATTCAGTTATTATGTATTTTTTAACGTGATCATTAGTTTTTTAATAGATTTATTTATACTTTATAGCCCCTTTCTAATTTATTATGTTTCAGCTGATTTAATTGACAACTATCTGTCAGCTATCATACTCCACAGTCCACTCCACTCACATTTGCAATTTTGGAAATATATAGGGATGCCGAAACGATCCGACTGTCGAAAAGATCTTATACGAATCCCGTATTCTTGTTAGAACGCTTCAACTCTTAAAATCTGTAATAGAATAGTTATGTTATTTTGAGTGACTAATCAAAGTGCCATCTGAAACTATAAATTTATTACTTTTAATATAAACATAATGTCTATACTTTACATTTTAATAACTTGGTCTTTGATTTTATATAACTTTAATAGAAAATTTAAGATTACGATAGCTCAATCTAAAAAAAATTATGCGCGTAAAGTTTTACCATTTGTGTACCGTGTACGGTCTAAACACGGTGTCACACGTTACATACGTGTAAATGTAGCAAACAACATACAAACATCTAAACATAGTCAAAATAAGGTTAAAATTACTAATGGTGTCTAATAAACATTAATAAATTTACCGACATGATAATGTAATTTATTTAAGATTTGCAGCTGATATCGTCTGTGCTATGTAAATTAGAAACATCTAACAGTTATCTGTGTTTACGGTCAGCAGAGCTGTCAGCATTCAGCAGTCAGCACAAAATAAATACTGCTCATGTTTTCATTGATGATATTTAGTAAAAAAATAATACTTAAAATATAAATTTTAATTAAAATATTGAACTCTTTACATGCCTGCATGAACGATAAAACATAATTATATTAAGTTGGCGCTTTCTGATAACTTTTTATGTTTTACTGATTTCAGTAATAGATATTGGGTTACAATCAAATCTTAAAGATACAAAAGTTAATCATATCAACTGCAAAATGGATGACCAAGCATGCCCTCGCTGTAAAACAACAAAATATAGAAATCCTTCATTGAAATTAATGGTCAACGTTTGTGGACATGCTTTGTGTGAAAGTTGTGTTGAATTATTGTTCCTTAAGGGTAAGTTAAATCAAGTATATTCCAGTCTTAATTAAGTAATAATAATTTAATTCTTTATATTGAAGAATTTGAGTTGTTTCTATTATAGTTATTATATTGGTTACAAAAAAATATTCAAATTCAACTAACCACAAAACTGAATATGATTTATTCTAGATAAATTTTAAATTGACTCTTACATGTTACAGGATCTGGCTCTTGCCCTGATTGTAATGTGCCTCTTCGCCGAAGTAATTTTCGTGTACAGTTATTTGAAGATTCAATGGTAGAAAAAGAGATTGATATAAGGAAGCGCATTTTAAAAGATTTTAATAAGAAAGAAGAAGACTTTGCAACCTTAAGAGACTATAATGATTATTTAGAGGATATAGAATCAATAATTTTTAATTTAGTGAATAATATTGATATAATTAACACCAATAAAAAAATTGACCAGTATAAAAAGGATAATAAAGAGTTAATTATGAAAAATAAAGCAAAAATTGGTAAGAATTTTTATATAATTAAAATGTGGCCTAAAGAGCAAAATTCACGCTAAGTGTTATGCGTGACTCCACATATGTCACAACATATACAGCACTAGTCAAGTCCACTATAGACCTCAGTGGTCTAACAATGCATAAAATATACTATCAATGTAGAAAAAGTTATAAATGCTTGTTTTATTAATAAAATTTTAGGTAGGGAAGAATTAGAATTAGAAGAAATATTAGAAATAGAGAAACAAATGGAAGATTTAAGGAGAACAGAAGTATTAAGAATAGATCAAGAAGCTAAAAAACAGAAAATAAGAGAAAAAGAAGCATTGATTGATGAATTAATGTTTGCTGATGGGGATGCTAAGGATATATTAAACACATTCTCACAAAGTTTAGCAAATAAACAAGAAGAAATAGTACCTGTTTCAGTACCTAAAGTGAGTTTTGATTGTCAATATTTCTATAGTAAAATAGTATTAGTCATAACTTGGATCGGTCAACCTAGAAGATTCTTACATACCTGTGTTGAGTTATTTATCTACTGTAGCAGTCATTATCATCTTTGAATCATATTAATTTGGCATAACAGTGGTTACTTAAGAACTTGTTAAGGGATCATATGTTGCTGGACTGTGTCTTTTTGGTTTTGATGTTCAAATGTAGCATAGCTTTTGTTGAGCAGAGTTCAAGTAGCATGTTTCATCAATTTCCATTTCAGAAAATTTGGGTCTCTTGTGTTATTGATTTATTTATTCATAGGCTAGTTAGATTCCTTTCCTCTAAACCAAAAGCAATATGTTAGAGAGAAAGGATTCCTAAAATTAATAGCAGTAGGCAATTGATTGATGTACCTGAAATTCCACTGTTATTATGTATTGTATGTATATTTTATTGACAAGTTTATTCCTGTATATACAGCATATATGTATATTTAAAAATATACTCAAATTTAACCAACCAATTAATGTTGTAATTAATACATATTTACAGGTTACACATTTCTCTAGTGGAGTAAAATTCACAAGAGGGTCTGGTCAACAACCATTGCCTATAATAGAAGAAGGTCCACTATACAAATATGAACCATTGGCAATACCAGACAGATGTGGACCAGACACACCATCAATTAAGGAAATTATTAGTAAGGGTTATTTGCAGCATGTCAGGTAAATAAAATAATAGTAATTTTCACACCAAATATATTAATAGGAATAATATGGGAGCATTGCACTTAGCCAATAGGTACATACTATTTCTAGGTATTAAAAGTTTGTATTTAAGCTGTTATATAAACAATTTTTGTTTTTTATTCCTTAAAACTCGTAAAAACTCAATCGAATAGCACTATTTTCAACACTACTACACTCACTTTCTTACTTTAGTGTAGTCATCTCTATAATGCTGAGCATTTTCTATCCGCAATGAAAGGCTGGTTACCTGTTACAATGGGACATGGATTAGTGTTTTGAAAAGAAGGAATACATTATAAAAACATCTAGATTGAATATGCTAAAATTGGCATAAGAAAATAGCTGATTGTGTCTTGAGAGATTATAATATTGATTTAGGTGCTGTATAGGGATTAAACCATTTAGAAAATGTACCTACAATGAGCTAAGTTAAGAAATATCTTTCATAAATCAATCTTAAAATAGATATTTTATCCAGCCAAGCTTCTTTCTTTAAAAATACATAATTATTAATTCCATCCAAGATAATTTAAAGGATGGCTGCAATATATATATATTAGTGAACAGATATTTCAAAACATGATTGTTTAAAAATTTTGTAGCGACAAAGCGACTCTCTTGCCAAAGAGTGTAATGTTACCTTTATTTTCTATACCAAATCTATTTCATCACTCTTACGATTTAGTTAGTTCCAACCTCATTAATAAACTGGCTTACACTACTTATAATTATTTTGTTTACAGAGCTGAGAACGAAACAGAGAAAGCCGGTGGCTATAAATCAACACTGCCCTGCTTACGTGCTCTCCAAGATGCACTAGCGGGATTGTACCACACAAGTTGACTACTAACTAAATATTGTTCAAGACTCTACTCCTGAATCTAATGAAAAACTTGTTTCTGTTATACCATGTTTTAAATTAAGAGTAAGACCATATTTCGTTAAACCGTCTCCTCAAAACTTTGTATACAAACTATTACTGAACACAATAGTTTGGCTGAAGTTTTGTTAATTAATAACCAATTTTTCTGTTATGAGGGTAGCAACATATTATGTACATGCTTACCCACCGTATAAGATATTAAAAATTAAACGTTAATTTCTTTAATAAAGACATGATTATTATAATTACTTTTTTCTCAGTACTTCAAAGCATCTACAAAGCATTCTGTGAACTGTGATGTTTGTTTAATAAATGTTGAGTGACACATTGTTTAATTTATATTGTATACTTTATGTTGTTCCTATAGTCCAAGAATATTTTAAACTTGCTGCTCCGGCTTTAAATGAGTTACTATATCAAACAATTATCCGACTTGCTTATACAAGTACATTCTGAATAAAACTAACGCATATAACAAGAATTTATAAGTTATTGCGAGGGCTATAGTTATAGCTATACTGGCACTCATGAAGTGATAATGTCAAATAAAGTACGTGACAATGTCAAATAATGTACGTGACAATGTCAAATAAAGTATGTGACAATGTCAAAAAAAGTACATGACAATGTCAAATAAAGTACATGACAATGTCAAATAAAGTACATAACAATGTCAAATAAAGTACATGACAATGTCAAATAATAAGTATTATTTGTTATTGTCACATACAAAATAAAAATAATAACAACTCGGGTCAATTAATTTTTACTTATAGATTAATTCTAATACATTCAGCAGTCTTGGTCAAAGCGAGAATGACATTTTATAGAAATAAAAGATAAAAGACTTTGTTCTTTCATTCATTTAGTTTTCAGTGAGATAACTTTAAAAAATCGTTACTTTATTGGTTAATAGTAATAAATAAATATTCAAACAATTGAGATCAAACTGAAGTTACATGAGTACGTATTTTTGTTATATCAGTCAAAGAGTTGTTTTCACCAAAGGTTCATTAAAATATTATTAAACATTGACCCTTAAAGGTCACTTCTTGGATGATAACAAATCCTTAACAGAATCATGAAATTATCTAATGTATAGTCACACTTCGTATGTAAACTAGCACAATTGGATGTCATAAAAGTGCCCGAAGTATCAAATTGATTGAAAATTAGATATATTTTTGAATTTAGTTGTAGTTTTATCACACTAAACACAAGATTTATTGACTGATGTGGTACATTAGTTTAAGCTTAAACATTATTGGAAATGGTATTGCGTATCAATCCGATTGATTGATCCAGGCAAATAGCGATTGTGCAAATTTTATACGGGAGAAAATAAAGAATTTATTATTATTATTATGAAAACTAAAGCTTTGGTCGCTTTATATTGTCAAAATTGTAAAATATATCTTTCAAAACCATAATTCAGGAGAAGGTATAGGAATTATATAAATGAAAGTTTTTATTTATCAAATTTAGAATTGCAGCACATATCTTGCAAAAGGCGCGAATTTTATTATTATTGTAAGAATCCGTGCGACGCCACTTCTAATTAGACAAGAGTAGAAAATCAACGTCAAAAGATCTTAATAAGATAACTGTATACAAGATTATTTGCTAAAGAATGAACAATAAGTTCATACTCTTAAGTAAATAAAAGGAAGAACATATCCTGCTTTCTCGGAACCCCGTACAAATTATACACAAAAGATAATATTGTAAGCTGGTTCATATGTAAACAGTCTTGCCTACGCAGTACCGAGATACATGAATGCAAAAGTGAGTCCCAATAATCGTTTTTACTAAGCTCAAAAATCTTAAACTATAAGAATATTTTTTTAAAATATTCTAGTGTAAATAATCCCTACCTAAAAAGCCACCGTGGCGTAGAGATTAACGCACATAACGTGTAACGTGTAAACAGATGCATAAGTGTGTAATCAGTTCAGACCCCAATAAGGAGTCAAAGATTCAAAAGCTACTGTCACTATAAATAATTAATAGGAACTCGCGTTCCCGTTAAATTATGCGCATTGACCTAAACAAAATAATAACACCAAAATTACCATTGTTAAGTAATGTATGGCGACATCATTTTCAATCTGCATAACAAATGAAACAATAAAAATAAATAAATAAAATAAAGGTGCAAAGGAATTGTAGGTACAAAAGACAGGTGTCTTTTGTACGTTATTTTATTTGTACAAATGACAATTACACGTCACTAATACTGCTATCGTAAAAAACAATTATTGGAAAATAACGTATAATAAAATACAACGACCATTACTTAAGCCTTGACTTGTTTAAGCTATCGCGGAATATGCTAAAGTAATATTAAGAGCTAAATCACCTGCATGATGAGCACACCCCACATACACACCCTCATGTTTATACCCTCGATTTCATACCATCACAATTCACAGAGCACAGCCGAATTGCGTATTTTATATTTTTTATTGGTTTTTCTTTCACGCACCTAAATAAATACTATTACAAAATATATAAATAATAAATAATTATAATATATATAAATAATTAATAATTAAATAATTGTAATCATATAAATACTATTACAATACCGTAAATATTAGAACCATTTTGTATTTTATATGTAATCCATCTTTGGATTAGTATAATTGTTTAGTGTTTTATATAATGCTTGCTGTAGGAAATAAATAAACCTGCATCTAATGAAAGACTTGAAGCGATATTAGAATCGCTTTTAATTGTCGCTTGTTTATGTAATGCGTAACATTTGAAATAACTATATATAACGTGTGTATTTCTGTAAATAAATAGATAATAAATAATTAAAAGACATTAACCAACTCAGAAAGGGCCTTTGAAGCACGTAAGTACTACGTTAAGCGATTACGTCAATTATCATCAATTAACTTTTTTAAACATTGTCTGTGCTTGAAAACGAAATTTCCATGCATTTTCGTTTATACTGTATATGTACTATTCTTTTTGCTAGCTTTGCTTACTTTTGCTGACAAGAGCGGGGGGGGGGGTGTATAAATTGCTGTAAATCAGCTCGCGTAATGCTTGAACGGCGCCTAATACGATACATTGCCTTATTACCTACACCTGCAATTTGGTGGCTGGTGTCTTCATGGTTTCCACAATGATCTATGGATTGGAAAGCACACAAATATATGAATACTGCCAATTTGGGTACGGAACTCCGTAATAATCTCGTAAAATATTATTGACACCGAAATTTGTCGTGTGCAGAGATTTGATTCTCTCGTCGTGTGCGCATGGTCTAACGATACAGACAAACACTGCACGTCGATGCATTATTTGACATACTTTAACCCGTTGCGTTATCGCTATAACAATATTTGTACACTCGGTCGTTTGTCGGCTCGGGATCGGATCAGCGCTTTTGTGGTTCCCAGAAACTGACGGGTGAAAGGGTTGTTACTCTGTGGTTATGCAAGTATGCAAAGGTAAACTATGGTTTACTGTAATAGTAAAACTAATTTAATCAAGCCGTTCCCGTCTATTGTGACTTTGTTTAGTATACACTTTCGGACTTATTTTAAGTTTTGGCTTCCAGTTTGTGGTCGCAAATTCAATACTCTTTTGACATACGTGCGCTGTTGACTCTGTCGCTCCACGGGTTTCTGTTCGAACAGTGCTGCTTCCGCGATGCTGTTAGAGTAAGAAGAGGTCTGACTTTCCTTGTACAAAAATGTATGGGGTTTATAAAAAAAATGAAATCATACATTTTTATAGTATTTTTTGTTATGTCCCACGCTACACTATGTGGCTGGCCTTTGAGGTATTTCCGAACCAATACGGCTTAGGGCCCATCAATGAAACAGGGTACCATTTCTTTAAACCAGTATCGTACTAGCTAGCCTTCGGGCAATGTAATTGTCTATGTTTGGCGATTGTGGCGGTGATATCAGTGAGCCTAAAATCCTTTTACATAAAAAATAAGACCTTGCGGCAGTTTGTCCTATTTTCTATAAAAAAATACGTTGTAAAAATACCTAAAACCTATTATGTTATCACAACATACTAAGTAAACCAGAAATTTCCCTACTGTAGGTACGGTAAGGTAAAGGCAAACTATCCGGGATACAATTACCGTGAAACCGTTGTCGCTGGCAAGCCGCGGGCGGCGCCTAATTGGCCCAGTGTACACTGCTGTTATCGGTGGGCCCCGGGCAAACTTGTGTGGAAACAGCTCTATTTTTTGCGTGCAACATAACCTACTTTATTTAGCATTAATATAATAATATATTGGTAGCACTCGATTTTAGTTTTTAGAGAAAAACATTAAGACTCGGGAATAAAATAACTTTAACCTTTCAATTCAAGAGCCGTGACCATCATAATGTTAATATTTCAATAATAATGATTATTTATCTATATCCCTAATATGGCCAATATGTGTTATAGCTCTATATTGGTAGTAGATTAAAAAGAGTGGGATCTGTGGTAGTAAATTAGGATGAAAAGATTTTGATTAGATTTGATCAAATCAAGAGAAACTCAAAAAGAAATAAAATAATTCACCAATTGACGTTTTGTTCTTGAGTTCCTCTTCCATCCTCTGATGTTTGGCAATCCAAATTTCTTGCATTATCTTAGATTCAGTTCTAAAACGATTTTTAATATTAAACGTTCCATTGCCATAGGAACTGAACAAAACCGCCCGCCCAAGTTAATATTGACTTCTTATTAGCGTGCAACCGCTCAGTCTTTCAGTCAATAAACTTTTGATTCGTTTGCATATATATAATTGTCAATAAGGATTGTACGAATGTGAAAACTAGTTTTGGATGTCATAGATAAAGATATTTTATATTTTTGAAATAAAATGGATCAATTTACACACCTATATAATCTTAGTACAGGACTACGTACTTGGTCAATGCGTAGATAATAACTAAGGACAACTGACGGAAGCAAGAACTCTGTGATGTCAACTCATACAGAATGATGCTCCTATGACCAACTCCATTTAGTACTATAAAATAGTATAAAGTTTTATATCTTTTTGATATTTTTGTTTTAAATGTCTTAAGAAAAAAAAAGAAAAAAAGTACGATAATAACCCTCGAGATAAATGTACCTTCTTAAAAAAAGTCAAGATGGACTGGCCCTCCCAGGAAACACAGTGAACCCAGAGCCAGAAAAATATAAAAAAAATCAACACAGTAAAAATTTCAAATATTAGCGAAATAAATGCTATAAATCTTTAAGGAAACTAAGTTAATCGATCAAAAACATGTAATAATAATAATTGTGCGACGTTAAAATATTGTGTAATCTATGTATTTCGTATTTTAAACGACTAGGAAATTGTTATTTATTAACCAACAATTATGTGCTACTGACAGTTTGCCCCGTTGCCATAATTTCGTCTCATATTAACCATCAAATTAGCTTTGTGCATGCTCTCCATTACATCTATTGTATGAATTTGAAACGGTTCTTTGTTCTACGCCATTGAGAACGGTTAAACTCGACGCAAAATGGCGTCTGCAACGTCATATAAACCAATATGGCGTCTTATGGTTATTGTTTGAAAATGTTTTCATGAATATTGCCGAGTTGAACCGGTGAGTCTCTATGATATAACCTGAGCTACGTATCAAATGTTTAGTATGATATTGTCCAAGTTATCATACATAGATAATATGGAGAATATTTGTCGTACATATATATACACAATAAGAATATTATGTACGACAATGTAATGTTCTAATTTAAAAATTTAGATGTAAAAATGGTTGAAAACATAAAACTAATTCTTAAATGTGTTAGTTAACACTTGATTATTTACTATTTATTTATAATATTATTATATACATAAAATAATGCTTTAAATAAATGATATATTTTTTATTAATAAACTATGGAAACTAATTCGATATATTCGTACCAAGTACACAACTCATTGTTTGTATTTATGTTAAACCTAAAAAAATCTTGTTATGTCTGTAGAAATCTTTCACCGTCAAAATAGCACAGATCTTTTTAAATATCGAACTAAGTAGCTATAAATGTCAAAAAGAGCGCGGGAGGACATAAAAGCCCCATAAGTCGACTTTTATATTTTTTAAATTGATCGCTTGGCGCGGGTTGCGTTCACGTGTTAAAAAAGCATCGGTTTAGACTTTAGGTAAACGTGTACCGTTTACATTGAACTGATTTCTACAAGTACTTATCGATATTTACGATTGTCGATATCGATAATATGAGTTTCTTATCGACAGGCAGCTTTAAGTAAAAGTTAGTACTTAATTGAAGTTTTAAGCTTGTCAAATAAATTCGACATTTAAAATATCACCACGGATTATTGCGCAATTTGGTACCGAATTTTAGTTTTAAAGTCTTCGTAAATATGGTCAAACATTTGGTTTAGTCGTCTTAAACCAACCTCTTTTAAGAGGAATATTTTAATGTTTACCATATTAGGATAAGGGCATATACTATTATATTAGGCATTAACTACATATATATAACATTATATAACACTAACATACAAACTTAACCTTAGTTCGTTTGAACGATGTTACATATTACATAGTCATTTTTTATTTATTATTTAAAAGTAAATAATTACGCTTTTTACAAAATAGCTAGAAAATGTGGACCGTTTTATAAATTTAAATTTGGACCAAAGACATGTTAAAACAAAAGAAAAATAGTATCGATAATACATTCCCACCTCTAACATCTATTTATTTATCAAAATACTGGTTTGTATCAAGCTTTCAATCATCGCGGTGTTTTCAAGTCACTCAGCGTTAAAAACCAGAACCATACATCTTTATAAAACTCAGTGTAAACTTGTCTAGTCAAATGTTACGTTTTAATGCTTATTAATCTGTGTATATCAGCTGCCAACAATTTACGACTATAATAAAATCGACTTTTGAAAATTTTCGCGCGTATGTAATGACGTATAATCTGTGGTTTACTTTTAGTAATTATATAGTCCTTTTTAGCATTTTGTTATATATTTTTGTCCCTCTTTGGAATTTTCATAAGTAGATAATTATACGTAAGAATACAGTATTTACCGTCCGCGTTGTGCGATTTTTCATTAATTCTCGGAGTTCGATTTGAACTCTCAAGATAAAACTAAGTTCATAGAGGATTGTAGGGTTTAAATACATTTTTGTTTATTGCATTACAATTATATTAATATTCTTTGCTTTACCATATTAAAGTACAATTCGTATTTGCTGCCACATTTAAGAACTTAAGTTAGATTGATTGATTAAGATAATATATATATTAAGTCGACTAACGATTAAGTTCAGGCATATGACAGACACATTTTGCATTAGAAGTCGTTTCTGTGATGTGGCTGATTTTTCGGTAAACTTCCCTCAAGTTTTTTACTTCAATGTCATGAAACTAAATTAAAAAAAATAGTTGTCTGTAAATTTGTTATTATTAATAATCACACACTTGCAGTTCCCAATTGTTTATTATTACGGATTTCCAGTATTACACGGTTGCCTGGACGCTCGCTTGATGGCAACTTAGTAAGTATAAATAAGTAAATAACAATCATTGTTACACCGCCAACATTTGAATGCAGGACTTCAGGGTTGTTCTATCTCCTTGAAAGTATAGAAAATAATTATTTTAATTAAATTATGCGTGAGAGAGTATGCATGCATGCATGGTTTTTGTTATAAAATCTACATATACTACTGACATTTTGTATCTAGAAAGTCCCCTAAATAAAAGACAATCGTTGATACTGAATAGTTGTAACCAATTACCTTCCATATTGGACCAGACAAAACGGCATCCAAACAGTAACATAAAAGAATCGATAGAAACAAGAACAATCTATAAATGCCTTAATACTTTGTTTCATAGAGCTAGTAACCTCATAGAAACGATTTAAATTGATATTATAGTATTTATGTTATGCTGTTTCACTAAGGAATGACAGCATATTGACAATTGACACCGTACACTTTTGATTTAAGTATAAATTTATTTTTAAAATAAGAATTTAATCGCATTGTTGATTGTTTGGCCTTAAAAGATTACGAAGGTTGTGACAATGTCAAAAGAAAGACGAAACGTTGAGTTCGATTGGGATTTAGTAAACATCGTATGACGTGACACATCATTTCATTTGTCAACGCGTATTGGACTAGATTTTGTTTTACACACACAAATATTTATTTACGATATTATTAACCTACATTAAGAAAATTAAAACAACTTTATAAGGTTTGGTCCATGTGTTAGCGTATTGATAACACCACCAATTCCTCGCTATATTGCGATATTTCTTTGAGCGATGAAAGCACCAGATCGGGCGACACCGGTACTGTCTCTCCAGTTTATTGTTTACTTTGTTGTTTTCGGTACAATCTCAGGAGTTCCCTAGTCTCAAGGTTCCAGACACAAATTTTATGAGTAAAATAATAGCAAATATTAAGTGATATCCTCTCTATAACGTCACACATCTATAGTCGAAGTAAACATGTTCTCTTATTAAAGGAATAATAAGGCATATTCAGCTCAGCTACCATTCCAATATTATATTTTTATTTTATTCATACGCGATCTTTATTCTCTTGTTTACCCTCAACGGAATTAATTAATATTCGTAATTTGAAATACAATGTCAGTGACCTTTATCTACTGTGCAGACAGCGTAATTCGAAATCCATACCATAAGCAATAAAACTAGTAATTTACCGGGGCTTGCTCGTATTTTAAGTGACAAGACTGATGCACTATCAAAATTAGTATTTTATTTAATTCGATATTAGATTAAATGTGTAATATAAATAGCATAATATATAATAACTTATAGAATTTATTTGGCACTTAAAATTTTATATATGCAATTAATTCGGGTAAGTTTTGTATGTTTATTTTAAAGAATGTATTTGGATAGATTGTAATCTAAAAGGAAAAACATAATATAGAAACTTAATGTAATCTGAATAAGATGCGATATTAATACTTTTCGAAAATTCATTTGTAATTACGATTTTCGTTTGGAACCTTTAACATATTACCACTTTTGCGTCAAAAATCTATTTAACTAAAAATTAAACTATAAATGAGAAGAAAGAATGTCTATTCGTTACAAACACTGATTCTTGTTTTTTTCTAATAGGCAAGTAGGTGATCAGCCTTCTGTGCCTGAACATGCCTTACGATGTTTTCATTCTCAGTACAAGCGAGAGTTAAATGTGCGCGTAAACAGAAAGTCCATTGGTGTACATCTAAAGTTCAACAGACACTTTATTCCTTAACAACTTTTACAAATATGTATACACACACATACGTACATACACAATTTAATAATTTAAATTAAATTCTATAACAAATTAACTACGATCAGAAAAAAATAAGTAATAAAAATAAAATTTTCTTACATTAACTAATCTGGTATACATTAGATTAAAAGCACCTCTTTTAACTCACAAGAGGTGTTAAATACTATACTCGTTTCATTAGTATAATAACGGCTAATTAATTATAATAGATTTTTAGAAATCATCGTCTTTTTGTATATATCTTTGCACATAATCCAATCAGAGATCTAAGGAACATCCGATAATAATTTAGTGATATTGAATTGATACTATAGAACTTTGTATCTTTGGTAATATATACGTGAAACTGGAATAAACAGATAGAAATAGAAATTTAAAAAAAAGAAGATTAGGCGCTACAACCTTTTTAGGTCTGGTCCTCAGATTTCTGTATCTGTTTCATGATCATTTTTAAATTGAATAGGCAAGTAGGTGATCAGCCTTCTGTGCCTGATGCACGTCTTCGACTTTTTGGGTCTAAGGCAAGCCGGTTTCCTCACGACATTTTCCTTCACCGTTCGAGCGGATGTTAAATGCGCACATAGAAAGAAAATCCATTGGTGAACAGCGGGGATCGAACCTACGACCTCAGGGACGAGCGTCGCACGCTAAAGCCACTAGGCCAACACTGCTCAGAAATAGAAATTATGTAATAATAATAAAGCCTTTATTATCGAAGCTCTGTGATCTTTAATGTATTTTCACTTTAGTATGTGTATATCTCGGAGTTCGGTGTGCCTCTCGGCAAAGGTCTTCTCGAACCCTTTCCACTGTTCACTATCCTTTGCGATTCTTCTCTAGGTGATTAAGGAGTTCTGATGTTGATCAATGTTAGATATATAATGTTTTTTTGTTATAGATATAGATATTATGTGGCTTTAAGTATTTGAATTTTTAATGTATAAAAGAAAACACTGAGAGACGAAAGACAAGACATAAGTCAATTAACTACATTAATAGATAAAAAAACTGAAATTCGACATTAAACAAACTAAACTTCCTATTTTACAGAAAAAAAAACACGTGTGTGTACTTATGTACACGCGTTGAAAGTAATTCTATGGCGTAACAAGATAGAACCTTTCGCCTTTTAAGGCAGTTTTTGCACTACCACTATGTGGAATCAGCTGCCCAAAGAAGTATTTCCGAAGCAATTCCACTTAGGGTCCTTCAAAACAGCGTACTAATTCTGTAAGGGCAACGCACTCGCGAGCCCTCACGCACTTAGAGGGTGGGTGTAAGGATAGCAATATCACTTACCATCAGGTGAGCCTCTTGCCCGTTTGCTCCTGTTCTATAAAAAACTTATTACACCGCATTTATAGCACAAATCAGAAGAAGAAATTATATAAAACTAGAACCGGAACTTAATTTCAAACGCCTAGGATGTATTCCATAACGAAAATCGGCGAGTCGAAGCAAGTTGTATCAATAAAGAATAGTCAAGACAATAAGATAATAAATAATATAAACGGGGTTCATAAATAAGAACAATATTTTTCGATATTGCCTCGATGTCAATAAAGTGCCATTACAAACCCATAAATTATCATTTCTTATTTTATTAACCAAAAACAAAATCATGATAGTACTGTGATACGTTCACTAGAATAATTGGTTTGATTCATTACATTTCTCCGCCTGAACTAAAATGTTTATAGGACAATATTATTATTTATTTCCAACACACAAATATACAGAATTTCCAATATTCTTAACCTACGTAGTAGTAATAATATTAAAAAACGTTAAATAGAAAATTAAAGCAAATTTTAAAAGTTTAGTCCTTGATTATTTTTGGACAGGAGGCTGGCAGAAGGCTGAAGGATGTTAAGTAATGGACATTCACACTATTATAAGTTGCAAGTGCATTGCCAGCTTTTTAAGAACTTTTACACTTTAAGTCGAAGGAAATACTTCAGTGGGCAGCTTCTTCTATATTATATTTTTAATTATTATATCGTTCTAAAAATAACGCGATTTTAGTCGTATGACGTTTCTGTTATTTTTCTACACTAATATTATAATGCTTTGGAGCTTATTTCAAAACATAGGCTATATATGTATTTGCAAAACATTTCAAAATTGGATCGGATTGGACCAGACCGCAAGTACAGAATAAATGTCAAACGTGAGACTCAATCATAATGGCACAATGCGAGTGCGTTGCCGGCCTTTTAAGATGCACTATAATGTTTTAAATGTATTGAATTATGAAGGAAATATATTAGGTCCTTACATATGAAATTGGCGTTTTGTATGGGAGGAACAAAAAGTCGAATATTTTTAAATATAATATATTTAATTAATCAAAGTATGAACCATTGTTTTCTATGCACTTTTGCCATCTCATAGGTAGTTCATTGATCCCTTTACTAAAAAAACCAGTCGGACGGGAATCAACCAAATCTGTGAAGGCGATTTGGACTGCCCCTTGCCTTGCAGAGTTAAATTTTTTCCCTTGTCTCTGTTGCATCTGTTGGAGCAAGGTCCGGGGAGTACGGAGGATGTCTTAGACATTCCAATTGAAGCTCTTCTAATTTGGTAGCCGTCTGTTGTGCAGTGTGTGGTCTAGCGTTGTCGTGAAGTAGGAGTGGCGTGGAGCGATTGACCAGCCTAGGTTGTTTAGCCGCTAGCTTTTCCATCATGGTTTGCAATTGCTGACAATAGACATCAGCCGTAATAGTCTGGCCAGATTTGAGAAAACTGCAATGAACAATACCGGCACTAGTCCACCAAACGCTTACAATTAATTAAATTAATACAGGTTAATTTTCGCTTGGGGCAGGATTTGGCTAGCTAGCTGGGGATCAACCATTGCGCTGAGCGCTTCCGATTGTCGTAAAGAATCCATTTTTCATCACAGGTAATGATTCGGTTTAAAATACCTTCATTATTGTGCCGGTTCAGTAATGTACCGCAGCAGTCGACGCGTGTTTGACGGTTTGCTTCAGTCAATTCCTGAGGTACCCACCTTTCAAGCTTTTTAATCTTCCCAATTTGCTTCAAGTGAATTAAAACAATTTTATCACTAACACCGCAGCCTGCAGCTAATTTGGACGTCGTTTGCGATGGATTCGCTTCCACAATAGCCTATAATACTTCATTATCAACTTGGGTCTTAGGCCGTCCACGGGGCTTGTTCTGCAGGTCGAAATTTCTAGAACGAAAACGATGGAACCAAAAATGGACTATGTTTTCTTTTGCAACATGACCGCCATACATATCATTCACCCATCGAGTCGTTTCCGCAGCACTAGTGCCACGGCGGAACTCGTACTCGTAAATAATGCGATACCTAAAGTTTTCCATTTTGTAAAATGAGTGACGCAAACAGAAAAAAACAAATGAATGACGGTCATCGAAGCACAAATACATGAGTAAATAGCTGTACAAATTTGAATTTGGAATTCATTACCAAAGAGGAGAACATCGTGATTAAAGTGGCCAGTACGAAATACGCCAATTTCATACGTAAGGACCTAATATAAAAGGCGGGTTTAATCTTAAGGTGTTACGTTCTTTTACAAATTATTAAATGGTCAAATACAAAATAGTACCTATTAAAATACATTAACATTGGCGTCCGTTATTTGAGGGACCTTAAGGTTTAAAATCAGCAGAAATTTCCGAATTCCGTTTGAAAAAACCAACCTTTAGAAGTTTAGGCACAGCTCATGCGAATTCTTCGTGAATATAACAGAGTAAACACTATTTATCCTGGCCCAGTTACATCGGTAGTGGGCTGATAAAAAAAAGCATTTTAAGTGGCTAATAATAATAATTTAATACCTAATCCGCTATTTTAAAATCTAAAAATATTATTTATGACCAGTGTTGGGTTAGTGGCCAACGCTTCAGCGTGCGACTCGCATCTCTGAGGTCGTAGGGTCGATCCTCGGCTGTGCACCAATAGACTTTTTTTCTAAGTGCGCAGTTAACATTCGCTCGAACGGTAAAAGAAGACATCATGAGGAAACCGGCTTGCCTTAGACCCAAAAAGTCGACGGCGTGCGTCAGGCACAAGAGGCTGATCATCTACTTGCCTATTCGATTAACAAATGATCATGAAACAGATACAGAAATCTGAGGCTCAGACCTAAAAAAGTTGTAGCGACATTGATTTATTTTATTATACTTGTCATATAATATAAAATAGGTAGATTGTAACATATACTTTATATTTATTGTCGTATTTGAATTTTAGCCAGTTTTGCTAGACAATATAATTATTTTATACAAATATTAATAATGAATTCTCTATAATGAACATCACAACCCCTAATAAGATACAGATTGCAACATTACAAGCAACAGATGCGTCAGTTTAAATAAAAACGATTTGTTTAAATATTTACAAATGAAAATAATCCTAATTGTGTTGAGATAAAACACAAAATTGCTCATTGTAACTTTTTGACACGCAAAAATGCATAAGGTACCGAACGGTTAAGCCACCTTGCACACTGGTGTTATAATAATAAAAAAACTGCCTTTATTCAAATACTAGATTAGATTACATTATGTCCATGTCATTATGTTTTACATTAGTGCTCGACCATCCTCGCAGTGAAGGCTTCCTCCAAATTCTTTCACTTGTCTCTCATCCATAATTTTGCAATCTTGCTCCGTTATCCCTTATATACCATCTTCCCAGGTTTAAGCCATTCCAAGTAAGGGTCGTTACAACCGTGGGCAATGTGACCGGCCAATTCCTATGTTATATACCGACATATGGAAAAAATTAATTTCATACTCACTACATACTTCCTTTATATAAGTAACGATGTATGGAACCCACTCAACTCAATTTATGGTCAGTGGAAACTTTCTGGATGAATCTAGAACTTTATATTTTTTATAGAACAGAGGCTCATCTGATGTTAAGTGACAATCTCAAAGCTTATTAAGAATTGTTACGCTTTCTTGGAAATACTTCTACAAAACTAGATAAAATACGGTCAGTTGTGGAATACCAATATGGTCGATAATGGTCTTGACTTAAGAAGTTTAACACTCCAAATAAGACATAGTTTAACAAATTATAACCTCGTAAAATTTTCGTTTGTTAACGACGACCAATTTCAAGTCTAGTTTAAAACGTTTATCAAGTCAAGACAATATCGCTTTCCGAACTAAGGTAAAAACCTCGTTTTGTTATTAGACTTTTATATTTTATTTTTAAAAGTAAAATACAGTTGGACAGTACATACAATATAGGAAGAAACATCGCCAACCAAAGTAATTTTTATATTATAATTACATAAAGAACACCAAAAATATATACGTACAATATAAGTATTTTGTGGCGACTTTTATATTAGAAGAGTGACAATGAAGAAAACAAGGAACTCACATATTGGCGTTATTATGTAATTTCTTTAGTTAAAAAATTTAATTGCCTTCAACAAGCTCCGACCTTAGATCAAGGATGTAAAAAAAACCAGTGGCGCTAGAACCTTTTTAGCTCTGGGCCTCAGATTTCTGTATCTGTTTTATGATCATTAGTCAATCTAACAGGCAAGTAGGTGATCAGCATCCTGCGGCTGATACACGCTATCTACGCACACTGAAGCCACTAGGCCAACAATAATCTTACCATACGAAATAAATACATAAGTAAATATTAAGATGCAAAACTGGAAGAATATATCGTGGAAACCTTCAAGAATCGTACAAATTAATACATTGCAAGTGTACAATCTGCTTTGTACCGTCGGCCACGTTTGATCTCGTTCAATTACAGTTTTACAGCCCATCGTAAACACGGCGAGCAGGTAAGCCCCATTGTCTATTTTTTACCCTCACACCGTATGCAATTCGCAATAATGACCCAAACCCCATACATACTAAGAGCGATTTTCGCATAACTAATTATAGTATTGAATTGATGAAATTTGTGAAATGTATGTAGCGGTGCTATTATAATTATAGGTGAATAGGACGTTGAAAAGGTATGCTTTAGATTTGCAAGTGTTTGTTAAGTTAGTGCAAATATAAACTCTGTTTAACTCACACAATACCAAATGTATATAAAATAAACTTACTACCATTTGGACAAAATACCACACTACAACGTTTTAGTTCTGGCGTCTTGTGATCATTTATTTCTAATAGACCAGTTGATGATACACGATGCCGTCAACTTTCTTGGGTCAAAGACGTGACATTGGTCACTTGTTTTCTATACCGTTCGAGTGTTAATAAGTACACTTAAGTCCATTGGTGCACAACCGGGCTTCGAAGCTACAACCTCAGGGACAGTGACACATCTACAGAACAATTAATTTCGCTTTTACACCTGATTTAGATATTGATGAAATTCTGTGTTTCAAATCCAAAAGGCGTCTGGACACAGGTGTAATACGCAGTCAATGTCTTCTTATAACAAATTATTGTTGCTGTTGTTGAAATATTAAAAATTCATGACAATAATATACTATGCGTAACGCCAACTGACTATTATAAAAGACATCAGCTTATGAGATTTCAAAGCCCGAGGGTGCTTATATGATCCCAAATGGAAGCCTTGTACTGTATATTATTTTAAATATATTACAGTCAAAAATATGTTAGTACGAAATCGAAGGGACTACTCATAGTTGGTTGTAAAAACCGATAGTCGTAACAGCCGATGACGTTGTTATTAAGTACCTAATACATAGAATTCAGTTCGTTGATTTTGGTCAATATAACCGGTATGTTGTTCTAAACGATGTCGTCGTAAACGGTTTTTACTTATTATTTTAATTTCACCACTAAAAATCGATATGTTTCTTTATTCATCAAGTGATCTGTACAATTTTTTCTTCGTTTAGTTGAAAATGTAAGATTATACTTATAAAGCACTTCTATACTTTTTTTGCTTATGAAAGCACTTCGTCTCCAACCATAACCTATAGAACTACTTGTACAATTAAAACCTTTGTACGCTGTCTACCTTTCAAACTTATCACTCTAGAATGTTCTGTCGATCATACTTAAAAGGTTTCATTACTTTAATGTCGCTGCGAACATAGAGTCTTCGATAAAATGCAAAATACCTAGAAGCATGTCAACATCCACTTAACAGTTCAATGCAAAACTCGAATTATCTTATCCATAATACTCGTTCATGTTGTATTCGATTTTAATTATAATATATGCGGACGCTTAGCCATTCGCCGAGATATTTTACTGATTTCCGCAATAAATTCCTACTAACTGAAGGTTTATGAACGCATTTAATCGTCTTTAGATGGAATTTGCAAATAAGTGACAGTATTTTCGCATCGCATAGTGACATAAGCCCGCAATTTATTATCTGTAGACGCTGGGCAGCTTTTTCGATGGCGCGTTTAGATTTGAAAATCGAATGCTTTGTTTTTTGTTTGCAAATTTCTTTTGTGTTGCCAGTATAGTGGTGAGGGCTTTTAAGGATGAACTCGTGCAGCGTATTGCATTTACACGCCCTCCAGAGCGACCCTTCCCCTTACAGCGAATCCTATGGAATACTTACAAACGACTTAAAAGCAAGCCAGTCTGGTTTTGTATTTCCAAGCGCGCGGGTTGCGAGCGCGTCGGCAACTAGATCGACTACCAAGTCTTTCGAATTTCATAAAAAAAATTGATTCTTTTTTTAATAATCCGCTATTCGATTTTGCGGTTTTGTTTTTTTTCGTAGACCGAGTTTCGCATCGGCCAGGAACTTTCATAAAGTTTGTTTTAAAAGTTTTTAGTTAATTTTTTGTGTTTTTGAAAAAAAAATTGTACTATTGGTTTGTGTTTGGGCAGTGATTTGTTATTTTTTGGGATGTAATGAAAGTTTTTGTTTTTTGGAGTTTTGCGGTGGCATAGTGTCGTGAACTTTCGAAAAGTGTTAAGGAATTTTCTTTTGGCTCTATCAACAAAAGCACAATGATGTTGTTTTGGAAAATCTTATGCACTTTAATTGTATTAGTGCAAGCGGTGACGGGCAACTGGTGGTAAGTCATTACAGATAAATTAATATTTATAAAGATTTTTTTTATCTACATTACAATATAGGTTTAAATTACTGTATAAGCCGGCGCTCGCGCGTTTGTCATCAAAGAGTTAGCCCACGAGAATCTTGGTACCATAATTCCTTGAAAATTACTTCAATTTCATTAAATTACTTATTGTATAGGTTGTGAGGTATCACTTCCGCAACCACAAAATTTTAAAGCCAAATCCATCTTACATTACACTAACAACTTATTGGTGGTATGCAGTTATTGTATATCCAGTAAAAAACATACTTAATATGTTATTAAAAAAACATTTTATTCGTTCAACAGCGTTTCAATTGATTGGAAACTATAAGTTCTCTTCAACTATAAGTTCCACATTCTTGGTAATGAACAATAAGTAAGTCAAAGATATGATATTCTATAATGATTTTATAGAATTTTTGTCTATTAAATTGCCATTAAGCTGCGCAAGCTCAAACCATATCTGTGAAAATTTTAATTATTGTGACGCATAGTTTTACAGTATTTCAGTTAGCTCAAGTTAAAAAGTATTCGATTGAATAAAGGAAAAAGCGATTTTATTTTAAATAATTATGCGTTAATTTAATCATGATTTTTATAACACGTGGATAGTTATTAATAAAATACTTGAAGTATTTATTTCAATAATTTATAAATCTATATTAAATTTTATATAAGTTGATTTATCATCTTTTATCATTAAATTGTCAAACAACATACGCCATTTTATATTAAAAGTATATGTACTACTAGTAAGTAATACATAACAACGAAATACCGTTATAAATATAATTTGTCTATAGAGTGGCACACTAATCTGTAAAAAAATAATTGTAGATTTGCTCTAACTAATTAAAATCATAGTATGGAATCACTCGAGTTTTATATTTTAAATCTTATTATATTAAGGAGTATTACTCTTAAGGTAGTTCATCGAATTTCTACACGCAAATCAATTTGATCAATCAGTGAGTGTTTTTTTAAAAATCTTTAAAACCCGAGGCGGTTAAGAATTCTCCGCGTTTTTATAAGTAAATTTAAAAATTACTTAAAGGATGTTTCTAGATGTAAGTATACTTCAAATTTTCAGCGTATACGAGTACAATGTTCAGCAAGTATTTTGCGACGTATTCAAGAATTTAGCAGTCAATTTACATAACATAGTATTTCTTATATACAATCCATTTTATATGTTAGCACCATTCCATTATTATAATAATAATATTTAGCTAAATTTGCCTATGTTTATATTACTAATGAAATGTTGAAAAGGATTTTTTTGTTGTTGTTAGATATCATTTATCAACTTTTAACAATTTAATACATAATAACTGCATAGTACACATTTTATATGTAAACATGAAGATAATAATATTGCCAATTAGAAGGATAACAATATTAAGGTAAATTGTAAATCCATGTTTAGTTTTCATGTAAGATTTCATCATAGTGTATAGCAGATAATGATTATAGTCAACACGATAGTTTTATTAAGAGATGCTAGTAGATTTTATAACAAATTAATAATATAAAGGAAAATATAGAGAACGTCAGGGCTTAGTTGTTAAACAAGTTCCATTTTAAGCCAAAAGTTTTTGATTTTTAGCAAAATAATATTCGATAGAGCGTGGCTAAAAAAACTCTATAACTCGATTTAAAATCAGTAAATTTAAACTTTTTTTATAAAATAGGGTAAAACTATTTTATAAACAGTTACAGTTTTAATTAACGCACCCAGCGTTGCGCACTATACAAATAATACACTGTTATGTACCTATGCTCTTTAAAAATACTTAGAGGTCGATCTCGGGATGTCCTTCACTGAGTGCCGATTCCACAAATCACTAGGCAGCAAAAAGAAATGCCATCAAACATAGGTTTAAGTCTACTAAGCTCAAATTAGTCGGACAGTAGGTATGCCAATAATGTTACCGTTTTATAAAATAGGGGCCAAACGACCATATATAAAGAAGCCTGTGTTAGTCAGAGCATTTGCCCACTCCAGTAAGCTTCCTTTCTGCCCAAGCCGAGGTTCGAGTCTCACAGGAGACGCCCTTGCGCTAGTCGTGGGAAAAACCAAATAAGCTCGAGCTGAGCTGTAAAGGCCCTAAAGGCCAATAGCAAGATTTCTTACAAAAAAAAGTCTTTGCGTCCGGCCTATGAGAGAGGAGTAGGCTCCTATTTAAATAGAGGTCGTATCTCTTTGGGAAGTTCTCCACTGAGAGCTGATTCCACAAATCATTAGGTCCCAAATCCCAATGGAAGGTTTCTGGAGTCTTTTTCCGTTAAACACTATTTTGTGGTAACAACAAGAGTTATTTGTAAAAATGAGATGATAGATTTACTAACATTACTCCCTTAAACGAAGCTTGAATTGGCTAGTTATTCAAGATAAAGAAACGTGGAGAGGAATGAAGAAAATGTGGCCCAATGTAAAATTACTAAACAAATAACTGTTAAAACGAATTTATTTGTTGTTATAAAACTAATTAAATGTTAATTAATAAAGCATTATTATTATCGGACACGTTTTACTTAACACAAAAAACGAGCTCCAACTAATCATATAAGGCAAAGGAGCAGGTAGAAGGAGACCTGGCCGCAGACGCATGTTTTGGTTAAAAACCTTAGACAAAGGTTTGGTCAAAGCACCAAGTCATTGTTTAGAAGCGTGTCGTCTAAAATTAAACAAGCCGTGATGATCGCCAGCCTTCCCAAGGAGATGGCACTAAAAGAAGTCTATTATTGTTGTTGGTAGCTGCTTCAGCCCAGTATCGAGTCATGATCTTGAAACATATGGGCCTAAACCAAGTGAACAGTTTTTTATGGGTTATTATCTTGAATAAATTTTGAAGGATGTATGTATAAGTCTTGTCCTGTTATAGTTCATCGATGTAGGAATACTGTAATCTTCAAGCAAAATTGGTTATGGTAAGCTAAGCTGTTTAAAAATAATAAACTCTTTCTTCGTAAAACTTCTACAAACGTTCAAACATTACCTGTACTAAACGCATCCCTAACATTTAGTAATTATTGTGGCTCGCGTGTCCTATTAAATAACAAAAAAACACAATATGTAGTTTTGCACTTTTATTTAATGAATTTTATTTATTGAAATTTCACATGAAATCGATATGGTCGCTCGTTACTTATTATTAATAATTAGATGTGTCAAAAAAATACTTCACTTTTCCATTACGAATTATTTTTAGCCGTTACTTTGCGATTAAAAATAGTTGAAACATAAATAATTTTCGTGTTTACATTTAGCAACAATGTTTGACAGATGTTTTTAAAAACAAAACACGATTTACGAGACTTGCTCAACTGAACTCTTTAGTTTATGGTCGGAGTTAATAAAGGTTGTAATAAATGGTTTAGAGGCTTTATACCTCAATTATTTTTCATTTAACAATAGTTGTATGGATTGATGATGAGTTGGTAAATTTTCCGCTTTTCCAGACTAATTATTTATTATATTTTTTTATTATTATTACCTAGAGGGTTTTTCCTGAAAGCTCACGCTGAAGGTACTAGGCCAACACTGCTAAAGATATTGTAATATTTTTATTGCACTATAAAAAATTTAAGATTTAAAACCGTAAGTTCTCTGTTTACAAATAGTCTAACAAAAGGCGGCGAAAGTTATTTTGTACGGTACTCTTTTCAGCGATCGACAACATTTAACAGATTCTGTTCGTTAATACTATGTAGTTTAATATGTAGACTTGACAAGTATGTCGAGAAATGGACCAAAGATTTCGTCTCTTAATTTATTAAATAAAATAATTGTTTAAATAAAGAAATCAATCGTTTATTTGCAATGAAAGTAGTACAATTATATTTATTTAATTATAAGAACAACCGCTCAATCAGACATAAAATAGGCATGTAAATGTCATTTCAAGTATCATGATACTAGTTTTTTTTCGAAATAAATAACAATAAAAATATACTTCTATCGGAGGAATTTTGGTTTAAACTTTCATTATTGAGCTTCAAAATTCTGTTTTTTTTATATTTTCTGTTATTCAAAGCTTGTCTTGATAAGAAAGAACATAAACAATTAGCCAATCATTCATCGTGGTTGTATTAATAAATTTGTGCATACATTCATATACCTAGCTATAATTATGGCAGGCACAGGAGGCCGATCACCAACTTGCCTATTAGATGAAATGATCATGAAACAGATACCTAGAGAAATAAACAGCCCAGACCTCAAAAAGGTTGTATCGCCACTGATTTATTTTTTTATTTTGAATGATAAAATTTAGTTAGACAATTAGTAAAAACACTATATTTTAAAATTATAAGAGCTTCTTTTTATTGTCTATTATTAAAAACAGAATTGATACACTGTAAATCAAAAGCTAGCTCAATTAAAAAATAGGATTGTTTTATTTGACAATTATAATTATCTAATTTAATTAAAAAAATATAAATAGAAAATGAAAACCAATTTAAAAAGTTTGGTCCCTGTGGTAGTGTACGCCTTAATGCTGGCGGCATTTCCTCGCTGTATTTCGATACTTATTGGTTGAGCGAGAACAGCACCAGCTCTGGGGTCACAGCTACTATCTTCCAGGCGCCACTTTATGTACATCTTTAATTAGCGCCTGTGCACTTGATCCCCACGGGTATAGTCTCTACTACAACGGGAACAAAATCGAATAGGAAGAAAGGCTCAGTTGAGCCGTTTATTATTTTATGTTTAGTTTTATTATTTTGAAGAATATTTTAAACTTCTTTACGTGCGTTTACATAATGACAAATCATTGAAGTTTTGGTCCAAAGATTATTATTATTGTAGATTATCATATCGAAGCAGTTAAACCAAATGCTTGCAATCCCTGAACTCCACGGAGGCGAGTATAAATAATTTTAGTGTGCGGAAATGGATACATTCTACATCAAAGCTCAGTTGACAAATGTGACCGTTCTCGCTAAATACACGTTTTTGTACATAAATTAGCTCTAATAATATTGAAGTAAAATCCCATTATTTTTATGAACGAAAATTCTGTCGTTCTTATTTCAAATTGTTTAATGTCATGCCAACATTCCTTTGGTCACAGATTTCTTTATTTAAGAGCGAAGTAATCTTTGAAGATTGAAATGATTTGAGGGCGAATCATACTTACCAAAGTGTGTCTAGTGCGGGTAAGCGATCAGGATTCGCTCTCGTTTCGGTAACGTTAGAGACGTTACAATATTAAGTAAACACTAGACGTCAACTTCATCACCAATGTGAACAAATGCCTACAAATTTTAATATTGAGATAACAGACATAATTTCCAAATGATTATACACTGTTTATCGCAAACTTCATTACTGAAAATTGTGCTTGTCTTGAGTCTTAAGACTTCCTCTATACCATCATGATTAAAAACTACCCTGACTTAAAACTTAAGTAAAAATTACGATAAAGGCCATATTTACTGCTTAAAACTTATTTTGTAAAAATTGTGAATTCATATATTTACTAATCTTTGTAAAACCCAACCAAATTGTATTTAAAATAAATTATGATGAGATTTACTCTAAGTATATAATATAATGTATAATGTATCAATAACCCTTAAATAAGCTCAAACCGGGAAAGTTCAGCGTTGATGTTGCCGTTTAACTGTGCTAAATTATTATCTTATTTTAAAGTGTTAAATTTAGGTTAATTGGATGTAAGAATAATTTCAGTAAAACATTTTGTATTTTTTTATCGGTGTTGTATCTTAAAATTAAGAAATTTGCTACGGGCTTTTTTTGGAATAACACATTTGGGAAGACAAAATATTGATCTGATTGGATCACACACGATTAAGATAAATTAACAGTTATGTTAATGAACCAAACTAATCATTGTTTCTTCTCATTTAGAATTGTGATAATTAAGGTGTTGCGAAATTATTTTTTCTATTTAAACATGGCTGTATTAGCGTTCCGATTTACGCAACAAGAATACTCTTGCACTTGGCCGATTTAATAAATGGAGCAAGGAACGTTTCAAATTAAACACTACAAAATAAAAACTTAATTGCTGCATAAGAAAAAGAAAGCAAAAAATCTGCTTACTTAACATAAACAAAAAGGATAAATTATGCGGCGCGTTTAAACGATTTTACGATAAAATGTTTAATATTTGCGTTGTAATCTTTAGTGCGTACATAAAGCTGTATAACGAAATTGTAAGTGCTAAATTATGATAATCGTTATGTAAGGGTTTTTTATGACGGTTAAAAAGTAATTTTGCTAAGCAGTTTACATGGTAACAGTAGATAAGTCTTAAAATAGGGGTTAATTATAACTAAATAATAAATAGCCAGTAACTGCTGCCCCTATCTATTGTAGTTCTATTTCAATAACCCTTTGAGTCAATGCAGGAACGTCATTAGTTCCACTATTTTTCATTTCCGAAGATGCGTCGATAATTAGCAAGTGTCTAGCACGAGTTGTTTCACGTTATCGTTATAATATATATTCACTTATTTATTTATTAAAGTATACCACATATATACTTTCCTTTTAATCGTTATTAAAAATTTAACCGACAGTTTCTTAAGACCAAACTATTAATTATTTCATTACCACTAGAAAACATTAATATCAAACGCCTACTAGTCGTTATAACACAGCAAAGGTTTATTTAATTTATTATAACTGCGACAGGTATGTGATTGTCCATTGAATGCTGTTGCAATAATTGTGTAATCATTTTAGCAATAAATGTTATGATTACGGCATGACGACTGAATGAACATGTTAACACAGCTGGGATGAGAGGCACCGACAATTGACAAATGACAGTTTAATTTAATGGCACTTGAACTTAACAGATTGTTTTGGGAAAAAATGGCGGGATGCATCACTTTTCATGTCGGCCATTTTCACTATCATTTTGGCATTTCAAAAAAAAAAAAGAATGTTATGCTTTGCCTTATTTTTTTTTAATAAGTTCGTTTTTTTTTCAATAGTTAATTATAGTATGAATTACAATTTGACGGTTTTTTGTATTTCATACAGATAAGAGATCGAGACATTTTTATTTAATTCTACTCACCCGTAACTCACTCACAGACAATAGAATTTTATTTGTCTAGCCTATAGTCTATGGCCTCAGTAAACGTGTCAACCGGTTTGTCGATGTCCTTATTAACGAGACACGAGTTTATTTAAATCCTATAATACGCTTAACACTGTTAATTCTAGGATTCCAGAGAAATACTAGCTTAGAATGTGTAATATACGCGCTATTTAATATAAATTAGTTAGCTGGAAAAATATCCAAATGAAACCTTGTTAATTAAATATTAAATATAGTAACCATAGAATCACACCCGGTACTACTTTTGAGCCAATTGGAAACATTTGGAATCTTCTAACTGAAAAAAAAATATCTCTCAATTCTAATATATGAAAAATTTCCTAATAGTTTATTACTAGACTACTTAGGTCTAAAATAAACCAGTTCTATGTATTACTAACTAATATATACTTATTTATTTAAAAAAAGGCTTTCCAGCGGGCATTACAGTAAAAAATACATCACAAAATTAATAAAAACTAATTGTTTATTCTTTACCTTGGATATATATATATCTAATAAGATATACTGTATAAGAATCTTTCTTTGTAAGGTAGAAGTTTTTTAAATTATTTATTAACATTTCAACTTATTTAATAAGTAATTTTTTAAGGCATAATATTTTATTTATTAATGATAAAAGTTTTCACTTATTTAGTATGTATGTTTGTGATTTTTTTTTAATTCTAACAGATTTATAAACGTTTTGGCTATCCTAAATGTTTTTTTTTAAATCATTATGTTTTGAAAATTCACTTACTGTGTTTCGTTAACGATTTCCTAGTAATTTCTTTCTCAAGGCTATCATTTAAGTTACTTATTAACTTTTTTTAACAATTAATTTTTTTATACTAAAAATTATGTATGTAACATAATGATTACATGGGGCAGAGAAGGTTGTGAAACACTGCTCTAGACATAACGCCTAATTAACAAAATGTATCATAATAATTCATAACATAAAACCTAAAACGAATTTGTTGTTTTAAAATTTTGACATTAAACACGTGTGAACAATCAGTGCCAATGTGAAAAAACAGTGTCATGTGTCATTACAATGAGCTACATTCATGTTACTTGACTAATATTAGTACTGTCGAATGGAAAAGTTATTATTTTAATTATTATTTATTTATTACGTTAACTAACGGATTAACAAACAATATTATGTGTTTTTCTACAATTATTTAAGAAATGTAAGCCCAAAATATATAACTACCTGAGAAATATTTTTATAATTTATATACTCAAGAGCAGTGTTGGCTTAAGGCATCAGCGTGCGACTCATAATTGAGGTAGTAGGTTCAATCCACGCCTGGCACCAAGGGACTTCTATGGGCGCTTTAAGCAAACGCTCGTATGGCTAAAGTAAATAGTCTTGAGAAAATGCCTGACCAAACAGTGGACGGCATGTATCGGCCACAGAAGGCTGATGATCTACTTGCCTATTAGAAAAAACAGATGATCACGAAACATATACAGAAATCGGAGGCCTAGACCTAGAAGGTAGTGACACCAGAGGCATTTTTCCATAGAACAGAGGGCTAACAGAAAGGAGGCTCACCCAATATTAAGTAATATCATGGACTCTCTCAATGCCATAGGGCTCGCGAGTGCGTTGCCGGCCTTTACAAACTTTAATAGTAAAATATGTATATAAAATATTGATTACAATAATTTTACAATTAGTTTCTCTCGTGACTGTACTAGACCCTATAAAACTGATATTAGATTGGGGATTTAAATAGCACATGTGCTCTAAACATCCTTTTCCAGATTGTGTCCGATTCAATTTTACAAAGTAATATTTCACACAAGCATGCCGGATAAAATCATTTATAAGGCGTCGCATACAACACATTTGCATATACATCAATCTATAGGGCTGTCTCCATGGAACAATGCAATTGTTAAGACAAATGTTACAGATAAATGTTTTTATAATAAATATTGTTTTAAAATGATTTAAATGAATAAAAAAACTTTTTATTTATATGAATAAAAAAACTTTCTATTAGCAATATATGTAGTTTTTAGATAACACAACTCTCTTAAAAATAATTTGTACTGTAATTTTTTTGGTATAAAGTTGTTTGCTTTGGTGGAAGTTATAGTAATAATTGGAACCACAGATTTCGTCAATCAATTTTTATATTATATTTGTCATTATTGTTTAATGTTGATCTGTGTTTGCTGACTATATGAATTGAATTGTTGTTAAATGAATTGTCCGTATTAGTTTACACTATATTTAATCATAGTATTTTTTTTATATTGCCAGTACTTCCAATAGTAACAGCAATAGCGGCGTTTTTGTATCCAAGTTGTATGTAGTCATCTCAATATCCGTAGCACTAATGTCATCTTGAAATCGGGGAAAAAAAACTCAATATTGATTTAGGAATCACTGTCGGTTCCCATCACAACATTTAACTCATTATTACAATTTTACTAAGTAGTTATTTTGTTTTAAACATAATGAAATCAATTAGATTTAGGGTCCTTCAAGAAAAGGCATACTAATTCTTAAAACGCCGGCAACACACTCGTGAGCCCTCTGGCATTGAGGGTGTCCATGGGCGGTATCACTTTACATCAGAGTCTCCTGATCATTTGCCCCCCATTAAAAACTGTACCAAAGTTACACTTTCCTTAAAGCATGGTCATGACTCGTTTAATGTATTTTTTGTGATGGGCGGATATAATGCTAGTGGCAACCCTATAATGGCTCAAGGGCTAGTGCACATCGTTTGGCTAATTTGGTGATGTTGTACAAGTTGCTTCGGTCTTTACCCTGCCTATTACGATATTAGAATTGTATAGTGTTGTTTTATTATATCGATAATTAACAGAACAATATATATTATCCAGATATTTATAATATTTGGAAGATGACTGACGAATAAAATCAACTCTATATTAGATTTATTTTATAGAATGTAAAGAATTTAAATAATGGCAATAATAATAAGTTATTTACATCACAACAAGGAACAAGAAGAAAGAAATAAATGGCCGTTCGTACCGCTAAAACTAGTTTCTTCCGGACCAAACTGAATTCAAGTTTCAACAGGTATCTTTACCATATACTGCGTCGGAGGAAAGCTCATGCAAATGCTTTTAGTAGAAAAATCTAATAACAACTTCGACTTCATTCCGCTACCTCTGCGAGTGTCTTGACCTCGGAAACGAGAATCAGCGATCCCTGTCCTGTACCTTCAATTGCGGCAGGTTCTTCTCCACACTGTTGAACCAGCGATACCTAGGCCTACGATTTTGGTCCATTTGATTCACCCGTCAACTTTTTGCCCAATCGTATCAACCATTCTCGATAACGCAATAACATCACTATAAATATGAATATTTAATTTCACCCCTTTCGGCGTGTTTATTTATTGGCCGTATATCCCCGGGCTGTTTTGCATACGTTATTGTGGGGTGACTGCAATGAATGCATAATACACTAATATTGAATGTACTGAATTAGATAGGAACGAGAACAGGGCAAACTATTTACCCAATATGTTTTATAATATAGAATATAATACACGACCACTAGCTCTGCCTGAGATATTAGGCAGATAAAGATACTTTCGTAGAGATTTCTTTAGTTATTGAATAGAAATAATATATACTATATGTATACAATACATACAATTTTACTAGACTACAATTTAATTATTTAATTCTATATTTTTATACGACTAAATATGTCGGTATTTATCAAGTTGTCGACGTAATTTTTGTTAGTTTATACATATTTAAATTTTAAACCATTCGTGTTATATTCTGTTAAGGTATCCGATTATTATAAGTATTACAATACGAAATTAAACTTCAAATATTGGCATAAAGTTAAAAGTATTGCTACAATATAAAAAAAAAATTCAAATATAAATTTTTTAAACGCAATAAAGAATTTAAAAAAAGAACATTAGTGATTTTTTGAATTATATTTGTATTATTACAACACATGGCATCCTATATATTTTTTTAATAGAATGCATTATTATTTATGGCATAATATTCAAATTCTACCATATCTGTGGCAGCGCCCGCTTCAGCGCATGCGTGCTGTAGAAGGTTTTGGCGCCATTTTAATTTTGTACAAACTTTAACGTCAGATCAGTGACCATGAATATTTTTTAAGAATTGTAATAAAATTTGTCCAAAATAATTTTAATAATAAGTGGTGTTCAAACGCACAGGCGCTAATTAAATAAAGATTTAAGTTGGCGCCTGGTAGTTAGTGACGGTGAACCCAGAGCTGATGCTTTCCTCCCTCATCGAATAAATATATGGAAATACAGATAGGAAATGCGTTAAAGGTACATTGCCACAGGCACCAACATTTTTAAATTTGCTTATATTTTAATTATTATGATTACTATGTAGGTTACAAAAATTTTAAGTATGTTTAAATGTAGTGTACATTTATGTGTTGGAAATTATTAGTTTTTTAAATATCTTTCAAGGGTCATTAAATAATGCTTTCGGTTTACATTGTTAAATCAACTGACTCGATACAATTCTGGTTTGTTTCTCATTCCCACGGCATTCTCGGAAACGTATGGAAAGACTGCATTACCAAGAAAAGTTAATTTAATATATTTGTTTCTTGTCTGGTATTTTCTATAACAAATGTTTGGTTTACTCGTAGTATAAATTTAAGTAGAAATCTTAATAATCATTTATTTTAAAAATGTGTCATTTTTTTCATAAAAACTTGGACTCAAGGCTTTACGCACCATCATCTCAAAGTTACATTATGTAGAGGCCACGGAGTGTTTAATTCTGTTGAGGTATTTTGTAATGACATTATATATCTATACAAATATTATAAAAATGTTTAATTATTACTAGTGATAGTGATATTATGTACTATGTATTATAAAACAGGGGGCAAACGGGCAGGAGGCACCTGATGTTAAGCGATACTGCCGCCCACTGAAAACTCAATGCCGGAGGGCTCGTACATCGCCGGTATTTTAAGAATTGGCACGCTGTGTTTTTTAATGGACCATAAGTCGAATTACATCGGAACATCTCAACGGAAAGTTGGTACTACATAGCGGTGTTGCATGGCAAACATGTCTTAGAAAACGCTAATTTGTGGAAAGGCGGACGTCGAGGTGATATGGGTGAAATTTCATATTCTGCCTCGATGATGAAACTCCGAGGTATAAATCTAAACAACTCCTTTGAACACTCTCCATGGTAACTGTGGTAAAAGATGTAGAGAGACCCAACTCTACGCTTCGAACCGCTCTTTGTTGAATATGGTGAGAACAGTACAGTTGTAAGCGATGGCCCGAAGTCAAGTACCTATTTATTTCCAAAATATACAATAAATAAAGCTTTACATATATTCGTTTGTCCAATTAAAATGGTTAAATAATTGTATCACTAAAGTGTGAAGGAATGTTAATCGCTAATAATGCATTTGACTCAAAATTCCCATTACGAGATAATGTATCCCACGTTAGGGCATTCCAAATTTAATTACAGACATATTTCACACGGTAAAATATTTAAAAGGATACTTTTTTTAGGGTGGACCACCACTGACTTTGGTAGCCAAATAATGAACGACCGCCATTAATTTCAAGCGATCACAGAGCTTGTCAACAGTTGTATTTTTTGGTGATAACTTTTATTTACAACGTATGACTCATGTGATTTCGTCGTATTAATACCAATACACTATATTGATTGTGGCTTTTATATTGAGTTTTTAGTATTTAATCATTCTTGTCATAAACTAAATCAGTCTCTGGTTTCACTAAAGGGCGTCAATTAAAACAGTGAAACAAAACTGATTTAAATTTTATAACATTGTCGTCCTATTATTGTAATAAGAAACATATTTTATGAAGGTTGCGATAATGTTTTGGATGATATAATTCAGCTACCAAAGGATTTAATAAAGAGATATTATCGTGTATAATTTATTTTAACCTTTCGAGAAGATTTAATGTTTCTACAGATTTATTAAGAACTTTATCAATTGCAATAATGATTCGATTTCCATCCTATAATATGTTGCTTATTATAATATATAAGAGCAGTATTGGCCTAGTGGCTCCAGCGTGCGACGCTCAGCCATGAGGTCGTAGGTTCTATCCCCGGCGGTGAACCAATGGATTTTCTCTCTATGTGAGCATTTATCTTTAGGTCGAACGGTGCCTTAGACCCAAAAAGTCGACGGCGTGCGTCAGGCACAGGAGGCTGATCACCTACTTGCCTATTTGATTAACAAATTATCATAAAACAGATACAGAAATGTGAGGCCCAGACCTAAAAAAAATAGCAGCGCTATTGTTTTTTTTTATAATAATTAATAAGGTATATTCTACGCTGTGTATTTCACGTTTTTTAAGAAATATCTTTTTACAATTATTTACATTGTGACTTGGATGATATGCTTAATTCATAATGGTATTAATGTAATTAAGTTGTTGCCCAGAAGCTTGACCAGCGTTAAAGTCTTCAACTAACACTTGGTTTAAAAATTTACAGATACAGAATTCTCAAGGCACTGGATTTTTAAATAATCAATAAATAATAGAATCTTAAAACTTACCCTTAATAATAATAAGAAGAATAAGATCTTGACTTATCTGATCATAACAATGCTTTATATGTTAGGTAACACCATGGTGCATCTTTGGCTAAATACCTACAACTTGCATCTGTATCTACGAAATAATAGTGGTCAATAAAAAAATCAACGGTTTTTAGCGAGGCTTTCTATAGAGGTTTTATGAAAAAGCTTAACCAGAGACAATTAAATTGTCTTTGATAAATAATAAATATAGTATTAAATTATCCATTTCGCAATCATTGATTGCATAACTCGATAAATTATCAATCAAGAGGGCGGTACCAAATAGCCGTCTTTCAAGTTGTCGATAAAGATCTGTTTTTATTAACATCGGAATAAAAACGTTAATACTGAGGTCTTAATGTCATTTGCTTGGCTGCGATATGAGTAAATAATGCAAGCATTTCTAATTAGTTTATAATATCTGCGGTATGACATCGTTTAACATTGTATCAAGATTTCATCACAAATCTCATTGTCTGTAATAAGACTAGTACAATATTGCATGTTGTGTTTCGAAAAGCAAATGTACGTAAAAATTACAAAGTTGGTTATGGCGCCTAAAAACCTCTTGATACTTATGGTAACAACGTGGATAGGGTAGGTTCCATATAAAACAAAATAGAATTTTCTTAATAAAATTAAAAATATATTAGCCACTAAGGCAAATGACTTTTTGATACATATCGTTAGCATGATATCAAAAGCGTAGACAATTTTAAACCGACTCCAAAAGAGGATATTAGTTTAGGATATGACGATGATCTAATTATGTAGGTTGCAAATAAAGATAAATACGTAATTCTATTCTTAAATACAATACTCGGAAATCGATTCGAAACATCATCATGATCCATATTTACATGAGTTAATTTAGGTAACAGGTAAGTTTCATCTAAATCGCTAGTAAACTAGTTTTGAGATAAACGCAATGTATAAGTAGACGAGTAGGTACTGTACGGTCCCTGCTTGAATGGGATGCTTTGAATAATGGAGGATATTTTTAGTAAGTGCTCAAGTATAAAAATAAGACTTTATGCTAAATGCTTATAATGTTGAAGAAAGTGCCTGCGTTTCTCGAGGCGTAAATCTGACCATTCATGTTTTCGCCATGATTATAAAACTAAAAGTGAATGAAATGTACAGCCTCGGCTCAGACAGGTACCTTGTTAAATAATATTGATGGATATAAATTCGTAATTTTTCTATATCTATTAATCTTAACACATCGAAATTAACTCTGCAAAAACAGGCACCTGGGAACATTTAAGAGTCTGGTGTAGTCAGTCTACTGACAATCGTATAAATTAATATGCGTGAAGTGAATTCTGGCATGATTTTAAAATATCGAAATTAACAGCCGAATCAATAGAAGTGGTCGGCAACATAGACAATTATTCCAAGCATCGAAAGTCGATGAAGCACAGTTTCTTGCAACACGGTGGTCACGTAGTAATTTAGGGCAAAAATTATACTGTAAAATACTAAACTAAAAATAACAAAATCCCATTCATAAATTATAATAATATTGAGTATTAGTATGCATGATATGTTAATTAAGAATTTAATTACATGCATTCCTATTGCACCGGCGTAAAATTGTTTGAATTATGAAATTGATCTTTGGAAATCCACCTTGCTAATTACCAACTGTGTATACATAATATTGTAGGCGATTAAGAAGTTTTTGTATGTGTTTACAGACTCACCAACACTACTTAACGAATTGTATTAATTGTACGAATGTATTCATTGTAAATATCTTTTGTATATATACAGAATGTTTCATTAAAATTTGGTTATAGAAGTTAGGCGCTTATTTTTGTTGTGCTTTAATCATGATTATTTAATAGATTTATCATACTTTGATTTATCATCTAAATTATACAAAACACACACATTATAATATATGAATGAAAATGAATCTCAACTGTTGTTAAGCTCAAAACTCTAATGCAATAACTTCAAGTAGTCCCAGAGAGATAGAGTACACAACTTTAAAAAATGGCATATTTTTTCACTAAAAACCGACAACGCACCAATATACCTAGTATACATAAAAATTAATAGTAAAATATGTTCCTAAGTGCAAAACTCTGAGGAAGATTTTTGTCAAAATTTCGTGGGGGCGCTTCATAAAAGTAAATACGGACAAACACCTTCAGATGGACAACAGACAGACAGACAGACAACTTAAATATCAAAATGCAGCATTAAACTTAAAACAAATGAACAGAAGAATGAACCAAGTAACTCCATGTTAATAAATTGACAGAAATATACCCTTACTTTAAGTGGCTAATGAAAATGCTATTTTACTTTCAACTTGCTACAATAGTGTGTAAATTCTGATGCAATTGGGTGGCGAGAACAGTTTAATATCCATTTTGTTATTTAGAAGAACTTTGTATATATAACTGGAAAGACGTTTGGCAATCCCACCGGTGATTATAACGGCTACGAGTATTGCGCAGTAGTTGTTACCTTTGGTCTCCGCTTCGTTCTCGTCGAAACATGACAGCGCCTTCCTCTTCATTTTTCGACACTATACCTACCAGTATTCGAAAAAAAATTGTATTGAAGAACGTTACTCTATATGTCTCGATTATTCCCATTCTCGTATTATTCCCATAATATATAAATAATTTCTTTAAAAATTATTGATATATACATCGTAAATCTATATCAATATTAATTAAATTGTGACATAACAGAATGCAACAGTAATTAAAAATAAAATAAAAATCCAACATTATTGAAGCAAACAAAGTTTTTAATATCGCCTCTGTGTTTGCATAGTTTTCATTTTAAATGGACTTAAAGGACTTCAATGGAACTTAAATACAGGCATATAAACCTGTAATAAATCGTAAATCTAATATGATAAATTTTTCAAAACTTGAAATAAATCACAGCTATTAGATTATAATTTCATTATAATTATAAAAGTTACCGTTTATTTTTGACTTCATTGAATAAAAATACGATTTTGAATACAAAATAAAGTATACATAATGGTTTTAGTTAAGTAAATTTTGTATTTATTTATTTATTAAGAAGATATACAGCACAATACAGAAATAGATGTATATTTACATAATAATGTGCCAATTAAAAATCTTCACATATATTTTTTTAATTATAATATTTGATCGCCGTTTGGGTCTTTATAAAAAAGTTTTGAAAAAATTGTACACCAAAATAGCCATTAATACTCTCACTAGTATTAATATTAACTAAAGTCCCGTCTTTATAGGAGCTTTTTCAATTTCAACTTTACACGAAGCTGTGCCTTTTTATAAACATTAATTAACGCCATGTTCAAAATAACAAAAGCTCGAGGGAACTTTACTCCGCAAATACCGGCTGAGTTTAACTGATAATCTTAATAAAAGCTTCAATTTTAGTTCACTTAAACCTGAATTTACTCGGGCCATAATTGATTTATGTTGTTAAACGATATTTGGAAGTATTTGTTTAATGCGGTTAGTAAAAGAACTTTCTTTTAATATACAAATTAATATAACAATGCGTTTGGATATATGTACGAGTATATAATGTGTGCGTTTAATCGTTTTTTTTATTGTTGGGAAATCAATTTACAAACTCCTTCGCGGAGCTACTTGTCAAAGCGGCGCTCTAGTGTGGGGGTCGGTTCGTGAGGTGCAATGGACCCTTACTATAACCTAACAGCCCCATCTGCTCGCTGTAGACGGGAGGACGTAACAGTTTCCCTTAATCCGTGTCATCATCAAGAGCGTCTGCTGCGATACTGCGATGCCAACTTGTGTGTTTTAAGCCTGGGTTAAATGAACAGCCTTTCATCAGAATACATTCTGTAATGTATGTAATTCGAACTTTACAAAAGCTGGAGTAGCTTTTATAGGAAGCCATCCGCCTCATCTATCTGTTGGCAAAAAGCTAAAAATTCGTTCAGACCATTTTATGCGGTTTCACCAACAGATACAGTGATTAATAAGGTATATTATATTATAATATATTAATTGTTGTCACGTGTAAAATCGGCGCGGTGCAGGTTATTCCTTGGTAGGTCCATAGTCCCTTATTATTATGAAATTAGTCTGATTACTACAGCAGCGTTGAACACATATTTATCTTTCCTTTTCTTCTCGCGTAAACGAAATTTGACAGTAAGAGACGAGAGTTTTAAAACATGTGTATGAAGATATTTGTATTTAATTTGTTACACATTATCAGGTGCCACCATCTATGGCGTCATTATTTTCTTTTTCACTAACTTTATAATAAATCGAAGGAGGAAGTTTACTTTTCCGTTTTTTTTAATTGGCTGTAAAAAATAAAACAGGATCGCTCGATTATTCGACATTTGCTGGCAAATTTGACATGAAACGTCAACTCGACCTTGGAAATGCCAAATCGTCAATGACGTCATATCCTTTGTATTAGTCTATGTACGGGAACTTATTATGGGAAATCTTCTATCTCTCTCGCAAGGGGCGTGGCATCCAAGCGTTTAATCATTTTAATATTGGCTTCATGATGGACGTACTTGATTGAAAATGTATTATCTTTCGATCTTAATAGGTGTTTGTAATTACTATGAGCTTACAAATTGGTACACAGATAATAGCTTAATAAATGTCTTAGATAAAATTAATGGAGATAAAATCAAAAGTCAGCGATGTGAGTGCTTTATCATACTGCTTTTATCAACCCATTATTTCTTTACAAACCACATTAAACTAGTTACACTATTTAAAGTTTAAGTATATTGCATTCCGATTAAAGAAACTATGCTAAGGACAGGTCCAGATTTTTTTAAACACCGTTAATAAGTTTAGTTTAAGTTAGTTAACTCATAAAAAATTGTGTTAAAGATGGCGAATTACGAATTTTTAGAGTAAAATTAACACACAATAAATGAAATTGAACCAATAGCAGGAAGCATGTTTTTTAATTTGCCTGGTAAATAGTACGGATGCTCCAAAGCTGGTGCATTGCTAGTTCAACGAATAAGTATGGCAATGCAGCTAGGAAATTCTGCCAACATTAAAGGCACCACAGGTGCCAAAATTTAAATTGTTTTAATTTTCTATTTATGCAATTTTAATTATTACCATTACAATGTAGGTAAGAATATTATAAATCCTGTATTTGTGTGTGGAAAATAAATCGCTTATAGTGTGTTTCTATTATGAACACAAAAACTTATTAATAAAAATATTTTGCAGACATACTTTAACACGTTTGCATTCTTGCACATTGAAGTAAGCATTTTGCATTTCATAGAAATAAAATGCGCTGCCGTGCTCATTGTTCCAACCATTCACGTTTGTTGACTATGGATACTAAATTCTACAATGAACTTTTAGAAATACTTATTTTATATAGTATTTGTTGCAGACAGTCGCTTTAGTGTAGCAAATACCTTACATAATACTTAATTAAATAAACATTGTTTATTTTAATCCAAAAACATAAAAATATACAGTTTTCTTAACCTACATAGTAATAATAATAAGAATTAAAATTATAACTAAATTTAAAGGTTTAGGTCCCTGTGTTCCTTTAATGCTGGCAGCATTGCCTCGCTGTATTTTGATACTTTTTCGTTTAGCGAGAAAAGCACCAGCTCTGGAGTCACCGGTACTATCTACCAAGCGCCAACTTAAATCTTTAATTAGCGCCTTTTCACTTGAACCCTACGGCCCAAGAGTCTCTACCTCAGTCCCCACACTAGGCCCTGTGTTGTGACCAGACTCTTTTGATGTACATAAGAGAACGTAAATTCTGTATTTTTTTATAGAAAAGGGGGCAAATGGGCCCTGATGTTACGTGATATCGCCGCCCATGGACACTCTTAATGCCAGAGGGCGTTGCCGGCCTTTTAAGAATCGGTACGCGCTTTTCTTGAACTAGCCTAAATTATTGGTTCGGAAATACTTCAGTGTTAAATATGCAGTAAATAAAACCACATAAACAGCCAAAAGTGCATGCATGATGAGCCACTCGCGTCTCTGACTGGCTCACCTCATAAGATCCCCAACTATAGGTACCTAGTAACTTTTCCGTTCTGATAGCATTCTTTGTAACTCCCTCAGAATTATACATATATATATAATTTAGTTGTAAAGGATATCTGAAGTGCAATTAAAGTTTACCAAAGACAGTGCCTCTTTTCGGAGTATGAAGAATGGAAGAAAAAAAAAAATATTAAGGCAAAATGAAGTGTGAGGGGTCTAAGCTATAAAGAATAATATGTTTATTCGTCACAAGTATTGCATATGCATTATAATTTTGAGATGGTCCCTCATTTATAGAACAGAGGGTAACCAAGCAGGAGGCTCACCTGATGTTAAGTGCAACCCCTCATGAACACTCAATGCCAAGGCTCGCCAGTGTGTGGCCGGCCTTTAAATTTAATTATACTCACAATATGAAGACTCTGAGTAAGGAGTATTTTTGGTTTGCTGATTATTAAATAGGAGATATCAAAACTAAGTTGAAACCTAGGATTTATTGATTTAACCTTTAAACAAACAAATATTTAATTAGCACATGGTGACAAAGATTTGTATGCCCACGAATAAGGATGATTTTGTAATGTAAGTCGCTAATGTGATTTTTTTATAAAATACGCGAAAAGGCTGGCCAGCCTTTGACATGAGTTTTCCTGTCTCAAAATTGATATTACATTTTTAAAACTCTAAAATGATAAGCATCGAATTAAGAAATTAATCGTGAAAGTAAAGCTCTGTGCACACGTATCCTGCGCGTGCGCAGCTCAGAGCTTGATTTACGAGGAAGAGAGGTCGCGCGGTGACTTGAATTATCGCTCACTCCCTAATGTACACAGCGTAAGACTGGTCTACACTTTCAATATTTACTGAAATTAAGTGAAATATAAGTTCTAAAAGAAAGCGGCGTTCAAAATCGTTTAAATGATTTTTATAGCAAATTAAGTCTATTCATTAACTTAACTAATTTATTAATTAAGTTTATTATGATTAATTCAATGTATGGTTTAACCATTTCCGTGGTTTAACATGTAACCGCTAAAACAGTATTTTTTGAGACAGTGGATGTATCCGTGAATACACGTTGCTTATAAAAATGATTGAAAAGAGAGACAACAATGTGACTATTAAACACTTTAAAACACAAATGTTTACAATGATACAGAGATGCTTTTGCAAAAACTATTAATACAAGTTTATATTAATGGTATCTTTAGCTAATACTCGTAATAATATAATTTGACTCAATAAACCCTCATAAGAATGCAAATATAAATATTTAATAAATAAGCTTTAATTTTAGTCTCAAAACAAATCAGAAAACGAAATAAAATTAAATGTAAACATCGCCTAAAGACCGAAGTGAATTTGTTGTAATATAGTCTGTAGCTGTTAAGTTTTGACGTTGACATACGCGCGGATTAATCTAAATTTTATTTGCTACTAAATTACCGGGCAGCTCGCGTCAGTTGCGTTTTACATTTACATTTAATTTAACTCAGAAACTGTACTTTTATTTAAATTCTCAACTATTCTTAGTAAAGGATAAACGAAGCACAAAAATCGTATCATTAAAGTTATTTGTCCAATGTCTTTTACTACCACTAAAGCAAAAGTATAGAAATATCGTGTAATTTTTCTTTCTTTCTTTAGTCGGTGGCTCATGTCTGAGCGTCGTGGTCAGCATTGAAACATCTGGAACGGACAACCTGTCCACCGGTTCCACCGGTTTCTGTCCAGCGCCTCCTTATAACAGTGTATTGTTTTGAGGACCATGAGTCTTTCATCTGGTTGGTGAACGGCCACATGATCTTTTGCCTTCTGTGTTACCAACCACGATCAGTTTCTCCAAGTTCTCTCCTCTGCGCATTGTATGGCCGAAATATCATATAATTCGCTGTCGGCGAGTGCGTGTGCGATGGGTCGTTGATGGTCTTGTAATGTATTCTTAGCATTCGCCTCCAGCACCATACCTCAAAGGTGTAATTAGGAAAAGTAATAAAGAGTTGAGTTGGTTGCAACTATTCTTAATATAGTAAATAATATAATAAACAAGTATTACACTTCATTTATGAATTAGTAAGTTTTCAGTTTACATAACCTATTTCATTGAAAACAACTTCTTAAAAATCCATCCATCCAAAAGGCCATCTTAAAAAGATATATCTATTATTAAAAAAAACATAGATTAAAAATCTGTTGTTTCTGTATCTGTGTTGTTCTGTTTCAACCACAGATGTTATTAACAACTGGCGTGTCTCCGCGAAGCAAGAATTTCATTCAAGCGGTGGTTATGTCGCTTTTAGTTGCAATTGACATGACGTTAAGTTACGACTGTTTTGACTGAAGCCCGGAATGCGGGAGATTTACTGGGCTGTATTTGCTAAAAACCTTTTATTGGGTTTGTATTAGACTTGATTTTATTCATGCCTTCTCATGAATGCTTGTATTCTGATTCCCTTAGTTCTGTTCAGTTGTGTATTAATGCAGATTTAATATTGTACCATTGCAACCATGCTTTTTTACATTGATAAAACGTCATAATTGTGCGTGCAACAAATACGGTGCCATACGGTGTTTGTCAAGGCAGCAATATTTTGACAAAGGCTGATTTCTTCGTCTTCTCATTATCGGGCGCGGCGCTATTAGTATTTAATTTTAATCGATTACAATTTCTTTTTTTCATGAAAAATATTAAGCTAATCGAAATGTATCCAATTTTTAAACTAAAAGCCTCACTTTTGATTTATTTACCTCTAACAACCCTATTTACGCTACGCCAATAGATACGGAGAACCAGTTCTAGGAATATCTATTAAGAAACAAGGGCTCATGTTATTCTGGTTGTTGTACCTTCTACAAACAACGCGTTGAA
Organism: Pieris brassicae; assembly: GCF_905147105.1. Taxonomy (NCBI): domain Eukaryota; kingdom Metazoa; phylum Arthropoda; class Insecta; order Lepidoptera; family Pieridae; genus Pieris; species Pieris brassicae. Next base: position 14,879,985 of record NC_059670.1, on the reverse strand, counting down.
TTGTTTGATGTGGATAAACGTACAACTAATATTTATGAATTTAAGCTTTATGTGTTGTCGATAAGGTCTATTATTCAATGACTTGATTTGTTGGACATAAAATGCATCCACAAAGCTGACAAAAGCTACTCATTTATTATATGAACTGTTTTAAGTGATAACATTTAGATAATTGCCTTCCCTTGGTATTAATTATTCTTCAGTTATCGTTTTGCCGTCGAAATTACGGGTATGGTATACAATAACGATGGGACAATTTGGAAGGTGATTGAATACTTATTTATTAAGTACTAACTAATAATAAACTATTTATAATTAGAAAACCAGATCCTATAGTGAGATTCGGTCCAAAAAGGCCCATTGGGTAGAAATAAAAAAAGAAAACCGAGGAAGATAAAAGATACAACGGGGAAAAGATTGGTAAAGCGGAGATGAGAGACAAGTGACAGAATCTGGAGATCTCCTAATGTCGCGGTTTTTTAAACTATCTTATGTTTTTTTGATTTTATCCATTACTGAAATCCCTTTAACGCTAGAATTTAAATAATTAATTGTTTAAGTTCATTTAGATAAAACCATTGTATAATACTACTACATATTACAAATATTTTCGTTCTAAACATTTTCATTATTAAAATGATTTTCCCGGAGTAGAGCTGTAATGAACATAGTTTCTTTAGGGCCGTTTTAAACACATTGTAAGAGGTAGCGGCCGGGTCGTGACCATGCATATGTAAGTATGGTGCAAGGTTTGAGCTGAAGAGTTTTGAAAAATAGTAACGTCCGTACATATATATGATTGATAATGGATTTTTGTACCAATGATCTGCAATTTGATAGTTACTGTTTCATTACAGATTACATTACACATTACAGATGTGCAAATTAGTAAAGTTACAGTAACTATAGAAACAAAGGCCCTGTGTCCAACTAGTCCAGAATTTACTTCTCTTTCAGTGCCTTTTCAACTACTGAAGAGAGCAAGGAGATATACAGGAGGTCGACTGCAGAATCTCCGGTATCTACTTATTTGATCTCCGTTCTTGAATGTTCCGTAGCCAAGTCATGTTGCGACATCCCGCAATTTTGCCATTACTGCAAATCGCTGGTTTAGATTTTACTTGTCTAACTAAAAAGTATAAACTTCTCACTCATAACTCTTAATTAGATAAATAATATATACGTGATATTTTGGGCTAATAATAAGTGTCACAGTTTAGAAAATAAAGCTTCATATTCGTATCTTCATTTCCAAAGTTCAATGGCGATACTCAATTTTCACATGTCTTCAACTGAAGCCTGCCAGGAGTTGAAGTACTTAGGAGTCTTATGTTCTTCTGGAAGGAGCTACCTAGTGAGAGTCTAAGTGCGAAAACCACTAAGCTTTAACCTTTTTGCTAATAATTATGACATTTTTAAGAACTTAAAGACACGCTTTTATGTACAAACCGAATTTATAATATACATTGTAAGCTTTGCTAGGGACAGGATAGATAATATTTATATAAATATATAAATACGCCAATAGCCGCTCTATCTTACATCTTACTCCAATCGGAGTTGGCCCCTGAAATTGTGCATTGCCATCATCGTCCTCCGACCTCCCTTTCCCTATTAAGGGGGCAAAGCCTTCTGCACAAGTGCTTATTACTTTCTCTTCACTTATTAATATTGTTTATAATATTCTAGTTCCCTTGGATTTCACATTACCAGTAGATAGAATTGGTGGTGCTTTTCTTCTAAAGTGCTTCGGACTTAACAATGTCCGCAATTGAAACTCACCTAAATCTTTATACAAAATAATTGATTTTCGAAGATAGCAAAAGCCTTTATATAGTTTCGAGATAATGAAATGGCAGTATTAACAGGATTAATTAATTAAAAATTCGTTACAATATAGATGAAAATGTAACATCAATTATTAGAGATGCAACCGCTGAAAACTTGGCGATTAAAAAGAGTGGCGGAGAGTTTATTTGTGAGTTCTTCTCTTCCGTTCTACGCCCTTGATTTGAGAACTGGCAGTAAACGAAAAATTAGAAGTATTTAATAAACATTTCTTTTCATAAATGTACATTGTGTTACCTATATGAATAAATGATTTACGACTTTGATTTTGACTTTGCTGAACTTATTGCTAACAAGCGATCTCTTCCAACAATAGGGTCGTCGTAAGGAAAAAAATACCGGTAAAGTGCTAGAACAGGAAGAAGATAGGCTCCTGCACGTTTGCCTCTTGGCTCACCTGATGTTAATAGATACAGCCGCCCATGGACACTCAATGCCAGAGGGCCCGCGTATTAACAAAAATAAAATTACAAGTAACAAATTACCAAAGTATAGTAGCAATACAAAAAACAATGAAAATAATATAGTTATAGACGAATGAACGAACGATGTTCGTACTGTCTATTTCCAAATACGCGTCGGCGATATTTAGGTTTTTCTAACAAAAAAAAACAATAATTATACCAATTTTCACAGTTGTAATTTATAGCCCGATATGTTCCCATGCGATTTATATACCAAGAAACGTAGTCATATTTTGTAATAAATATATAAATTCTTGTTAATTAAATTAACAAATCATTGGTGAATTTTCCTTTGAAATCTTCATACAAACCAGTAAGTAAAAAACGTGTATAATAAAATTTTATTGTGATAAGTGCTAAGTGGTGTGCTTCCATTTACACCTTTTTTGTTACCTGGTGCGTTTGTGATTTTAGCTTTTAGTATGCGGTCCGAAGATTTATGTTTGGATATTATTTCTTAAATATAATAAAATTTAAATTAGTAATGTTATTTTTGTAATGTGTTTTATATAAATGTAATATAACCATAGTTTAGACAATTATGACAAAGCAATCATATCTTTGCTTAAATTAAAAGTTGATCTGAAGCAGTCCTAGGAATACGATCTTTGAGGCAGGTATGTCGGCGTTTTCACAAAAGGGACCGTCTTCGGGAATCTATTCGGCGATCTTTAAACCACTATTATTATTGATTAGAAAAACTGTTAACATAGTTTGTGTGCTGTTAAAAAGTTAACGTGTTAAGTATATCTTCCATGAGGTAAAACTAATGTAAGTAAAATGTTTTTATGAATTCAATTGCTGCGCGTAACTAAAAAAAAAACAAACAAAAAAAACTACAACGTTTTTAGGTCATTCGTTAATCGAATAGGCAAGTAGGTGATCAGCCTTCTGTGCCTGACACACGCCGTCGACTTTTTGGCTCTAAGGCAAGCCGGTTTCCTTACGATGTTTCCTTCATCGTTCGAGCTAATGTTAAATGCGCACATAGAAAGAAAGTCCATTGGTGCACAGCCGGGGATCGAACCTACGACCTCAGGGAACAGAGTCGCACGCTGAAGCCACTGCTCAATTGTCAAATCATTTAACACTTCGGTCACTCGGTCCTGTCCGAGAGCTTGCATATATTTAAAATTTACACATCCTATGCTAAACCTCTTAAACTAACCAGAACCAGTAGAAAAGATCTTTAGCAACCACAAAGTTTAAAATCACTTAAAATTTTCTTATCGTATCTCAATTATGATTATGTTATAAATGAGATTCAGAGTTTAGACATACCTCTAAGGACAAATTCCGTACGTAATTGGTATCCTTAAAATGCATTTGCGAGCCCTCTGGCTTTGATAGTGGCCATGTGTGGTAACGTAACATCAAGAGATCCATTTGCCCCTTTTGCCCCCTGTTCTTTAAAAACAAAAAAAATATATACGTATTGCCATACAGAGGTCGAAGTTAAGACTTTGAATAACCTACGCTATATAATATATTATACCCCATTTTATATATTGTAAAATCAAAACAATTTTGAAACTGAATGTTCCCGTAGTTCAACTATGAATCAATAATAAATCTCAAACAGAACATTTCCTACAAGGGTCTCAGTTCGATACCGGTTTAATGTCAGTTCAAAACATCGCAAAGGTCAAACACAGTGTTTATGATACGAACACGTGTCCTAAATGTTAATGTTTGTATTCGAATGGTAAATAGTTTTGACTTTTGACCCTATATACTCTATAGTATATCTCAAAATTAGTTTTACACAACCATCTCAAAAGGTCGTACATTCGTTGAAGGGTAACAATATGCTACATTGCCAAGATTTTTTAATTTTTCACATAGCTACCAATGTTATTCATGTCCTAGATATAAAATCTTTTGACAAATAAACTCCGTTTTTGAAACATAGACAGTTACTGTTAGGTATTAATCAATATACTTAAATAATAACCATTTTCAAGGTGATATCCTCTTTAATGACGGTTAAAAATGCTTAAGGGCTTTGAAGGAAACTATACTTTTATAATTTGGAATTCATTACTTTTGTGAAAAGAATTAAATAACTTCAAAGTATGATGAATTTTTTTTTATTAAGATTCTTTTATTGCGGCTTCAGGGTGCAACTCTCAACAATAAGGCCGTGCGTTCAACACTATGTATTTAGATTTCTCCGTTTGTGTAGGAAAATATCCTTAAGGCGTGACAAACACTGAAGGCTAATAAAATACAATATTAATTATTCATGTAGGTATGTTAACTTTGGAGCATAAGTAAAAAAATCATGGATCTAAATTTACTCTAAAGAAAAATGATTTTGAAATACAGAAATCATGGGTTGTAACGTGATGGCAAAACGTATCTATAGTGTTAGTTGTATACAGTTAAAAAATATCTAAATTTTACGATAAATTAATGAAGTAACATAGGAATATACAATCTCAAACAACATTTAAAATCCTCTAATTGGATTGGAAGCCGGTTTCGTGAACTCATTTTGTGATAAAATATTGATCGATGCGTCAATATGGAATTTATTAGGCGGAACGAATTATTTTTAAATAGTTATAAATTATAAGTTTTTATAAGCGATTTATATATTCTTTTAAATTATATTAAAACTTACTGATCTCGCGGTGAACATTGCGTTGCCGGCGATTTAAGATCAAAAAAGGTTGGTTAGTTCTGTCGGACAAGTGTCAATTAACTACATTGTTATTTTTTATAATGGATATTAGTGAATGAGACAGTGTTATATACAAATATTAGTAGCAAAAGTGAAATTGACATTTTAAAACATAAAGAAATATACAAAAACCTTTATGTTATCCGCAAGCTCTTAAATTCACAGTCTTTATATTTTATATAAGCCTTTGAAATTTGATTGAAACAAGACATTTATTCGGATTATACTAAAAGCACTGTCTTCATGATTCTCTACGGTCCAAAGCTTAAATGTCCACGAGAATATTAAATATTTTCATAATGTTTATTCCTACTTCCTTACCAAAGCTTTTTAAATACATTTTATTAATATTAATAATATATATTAATATTATATATATATATATATTATTTGTTTTAGCGAGTAATACACTTATACACCTATATTTATGTAGCTCGGTGTTTTATTGCACTTCGTATTTTTCTAGATTATAGCAGGGTATAATCAAAATTTTCATGTTAACAGATGCGTATTCTATAAAGTGTACTATGGAGAGTGTTCTGAAGAATTGTTTGTGTTGAGCTCTCCTGCCTTGGATCATTACCGTACAAACCGTAGTAATTCAAAATTTCATCAGCATCACCTTGATGTCTGGAAGTCTTCTACGGTCCGCTTCACAAGACACTTTTTATTGCTAACTAGCGAACTTTGGAATCTACTCCCGGTCGAGAGATACGACATCCAATTGTTTAAAGGAACAGTATTCTCCGGGCTGCGGTGACTGCCTTTTCTGGGCGTTCAATAGAATCGTTTGCCCCCTATGCTGAAAAAAAATTTATGGTGCAGATACTTGTTCAAAGTTTTGAAATGGATATTCATTCATTATATTTTTGTAATAATAGTAACAGACAATTAAAAAAAACTTTGTTCTATCGGATAACTTTTAAATAGGTAAGATTTTTCTTCTCTCTTGCAGTGAATTTTTTTTGTAATTTTAGAATAGATAGATTATAACTTATACTGTGGAAAATGTATTATATATAATGTGGTGTACATTATTAATAATTTCATTAAATATAAACCTTTCTATTTTTATTATGATTTAACTGACTACGAAAGTCGGTTCAATAATAATTCATGATCGATTTACTTTTTTAATACTTTGTTGTTTTACATCATTATTGACCACTCCAGTGGCTCATTAAACGATAATTTGTGTTTGATTATATGTAATTGCTTATAATACATTACGATCAGCAAATTCAACGGCTTACGAGGTTCAGAAGAAGTGAAAATTATTCGTTTCACTTTATCAAACTGTCGTTAAATTGTGATAGTGCATTCTAGTAGTATAATCAATTAATTTGATTTTAGTATAAGTTACTTGCATATGCATAACGGCTTTTATTCAACCTTTTCCTTTTTTTTATAAAACAGGGGGCAAACGGGCAGGAGGCTCACCCGTGTTAATTGCCCACGGAGCCTCTCAAAATGCCATAGGGGTCGCGAGTGTGTTTTGTTTTTCAGCTGTCATTTGATGTTAAGTGATACCGCCCATGGACATTACCAGAAGGCTCGCAAGTGCATTGCAGGCATTTTAAGAATTGGTACGCTCTTTTCTTGAAGAACCGTAGTCAGTTTGGAAATACTTTAGTGGGCAGTTGGTTCCACATAGTGATGGTACGCGGTAAAAACTGCCTTAAAAAACGCTCAGTTGTAGAACGACGGATGTCTCGTTGATACGGATGGTATTTTGTAAACATTATTTGATAGTTTAGTTAAAATTATATGTAGCTTTATACTTTTTCTTTATAATAAATATTAAAAGTTCATAGTATAGTTAAAAAAATCAGTGGCACTATAACCTATTTAGGTCTGGGCCTCAGATTTCTGTTTCATGATCATTTGTCCATCTAATAGGCAAGTAGGCAAGCCGGTTTCCTCACGATGTTTTCCTTCACCGTTCGATGTTAAAAAGAAAGTCCATTGGTAGACAGCCGGGAAACGAACCTACGACCTCAGGGATGAGAGTCAGAGTAATAGCCAATATCAAAATAATATCCCGCAATAGATTTTGTTACATTTTTATTCTATAAAAGTTTTTTATAAAGGCAGAAACCACAAATACTTGTAATATTGTTATTATACAGTTTAAAAGTCTTTCAAAACTAACGTATGTATTAATAAAAACTTTTATTTTGTGTGTAATTCACGAAGCGAGCTCACATTGGCAAAATTGTTTGATATTTCTTGTAAAAAGTTTGCAATGAATCTGCTAACTGTACATAGTGCTTATTATTTTTAAACGCTTAATCAAAAGTTGATATTTTAAAATAATAGTCGGTGGTTATGGTATTGCAATATTAAACCAAGAATATGTTATTTTACTTCAACTTTCACATTCAGTGGCGTTGCAACCCTTTATAACGCTCATCATCCAGACCTATATGACTCGGTCATAATTTTTGTATCCCCTTTTCCTGGTATTCTTTAAACGTCCTGTGTTCTTTACACGGCTTTAGTGACGTTTAAGACTATCCTATATAAAATCTTTCTTTGAAAAACAGCAATGGAATGGATCCAACAATGTCCCCTTCAATCTTTTACAAAGAGTATAACATAGGTTCATTCAAGTGGCGATTAGACAACGTCAAAAAAATATTTCAATTAGAAAGAAAATAAATCACTCTAAATTTCAAATAAAAAATATTCAAAAAAATACTAGTTGCCCCTTCCAAGGGGTATTTTCATATGGAGAAGAAGAGGCAAGCAACTCCATACCGTATTTACACTTTTGAAACACATTTTTTTACAATATTTCGTATACATTGATTTGATATGTGATATCTGCTGGACTAGCGTGCCCTCTTATAAGGCCGCATACAAATTGTGTTTACCCTGAAAAGTATAGGGAGTGAAGAGAGTATATTTTTATTACTGTAATGAACTCAAAAACTATTAGTACAAAATTTCTTGCGTCACATTATCCCTGAGATCTGTAATCCTCCTAAAAGGAGCCTCTCTAATCACTAAAGGTAAGAAAATTTGCGCATTAATGATCTGCAAATGTCAATACCGGTTACGGAGGATATAGCGAAGATATGAAGAATAAACGTTGTGATCAATTGTTAAATTCGTAGTGCCATTTTAACGATTCCAAATAACTATCGGCAGCTATAAGTCAGCAAAATAGAACTTTACCGAACGAAACTATGAGCGCTCGAAATAAGATTTCGTTAAATAACTGAGCAAACTTGAAAATCTGTTTTGTTTTATTACCAGATTTCTTGATGACCCGGTGAACTTTTTATATCAGACCAAAAAGACCTGACCTCACACTTACAGTATGAAACACAAATTTCTGAAGGATGTATAAATATATGACAAGCAAATGACTGTAAAGTACAAAAGGCATCAAATATTTCCCGGTTAGGTACAGTTTTTAAAATTTAATTGTCGTTTTTAGTAAAAAAATAAATCTTATTATTTACGTCCGCCAGATTTTTTTAAAGTTTAAAGTTTTTATTCAACGAGAAATTAAAAATCAATAACACAAATCTATATTAGTTAAAATACTTTCATCGGCTTGATGCTATAAATTCTTTATGAATTCGTTGTCCATTTGATTCGCAGCATTCTACGATAAATTCACATCTTAATCGCTGCGAGCTTTTTACGTAGGTCTTTTTTAAGGTCTGATTAGACTATATTTATTTCCAACATATAAGAAATATGAACTGTTCGAAGGGTGACGCCGCTAGAATATGTATACATTCTTGGGATTATCGCCCATATCGATTATTATATCGGGATTATTATTGAGTTATCGCCTTTTGATTACATTACTTTTCTATTCTATTGCAAGTTTATTTGAAATTGTTTTGATTTTTGACAATGTTACATATCCTAAATCCGTTTTCAATTATATATTTAAGTGTTTGTGCGTTTAGGGAACTATGTGATGTTACTTGCAAAGTATATTTTCTCAGTCTAACCTTTCTCATCGTTCTTACTACTAGTTGTCTCATTATTCTAAAACTGACTATTTATTGTTAAAAATTGGGTATTGTGTGGAGCGTGTTCAGAGGAGTTAAGATTAATACTTGCAGCTGATTTTCATCATCGGAGGTCGAGGCATTCCAGTCGTATCACCTCGACGTAACGTCCATAAATGAGCGTTTTTTAAGGCTTTTTTTTCGCACCAATTTTATGTGAAACCAGCTGCCAACTGAAGTATTTTCTAACAAAATCGACTTAGGGTCCTTCAAGAAATACGCGTACCAATTCTTAAATCGCCGACAACGACTTGCGAGCGAGGTATTAACATCCGGTGAGCCTCCAGCCCGATTGCTGCCAGTTATAGAAAAAAATCGAATCATTCGTGAACAGGGATCTTTGTAAGTAATCTTTATAATAAGTATTGATTTGGTCACATCACAAATAAAATTCGACCCCTATAATAAAGCATTGATGGCCGCATGCTTTGGGGTTGTTTTATGGGTTTCTTGGGGAATGAATCACCATCTTCAAATGACTGTATAAGATTGGTTTTGTATTTTATGATACGCCATTGGGCATGTTGCGTTAGAAAGTAATATTGGCAAGACTTTGTTCAACCGAGTTCGAATACTGAGGATAAAATATCATATTTATGAACGTCAGTGAAATTAATGCATCTAAATTTACATTTACTGACATGAAGGGTGTAGAACGGACGAGAAGGATTGACAGAATTGATATTATATTTCAATTTTTATTCGACATTATCGTATTGACTTAGTGCAGAAGTTTTTCACTGTATAAAATTGTTTATAGACATCAAGTATATGGCTTAAGTATAAAGCAGCAACATTTCTGCTATATATATACGCATAGAAGATATTGTTTTTAAAACTTCATTTTTAAAAGTGCAGTTATGTGACTAACAAGAAAACTTCCAGGCAAACCTTGTAAGAATGAAAAATAAATACTAAGAGCAATCTGACAATTTAAGCATGAAATTAAACAATTATATAAAAGTAAAATCGAAACTAAAAGCTTTTGTTGACTTTATAATTCTCTAAGTAAGTAAATAAATTACAAAATTTAATGTCTAGAAATTTACATTCGCAATACAAATTAAGTTATAAGCAAAATTAATACATAACCACGGTATATGTCTAGGATAATGTATGTGTATATTAATCACGAGGTCTGTGAGAATATAACTCCTTTCACCTCTGTTGATGCAAATAACGGAAATGAAACGGCTGACCTCTGAAACCTATTTTCTCAAAAATGTCTTATATCACGACTTGCGCACGATTGGAGATTATAATTTTTTTTAAATAAATTTAGCCATTTACTCAGGGATAGTGTAGGGTTTTGTTGAAGGAATTTTTGGGATCGGTCTAGTAGTTTTTAAGTCAAATCGTTGCAAATATCTTTCTTCTGTATACGTATAATGTCTTGAGTGTGATGAGAGTTTACTAGCATAAAATATATTTTTCTGAATCGCCGCAATGTCTTCTACCTCCAAGCAGCACATTGTCTAATAATTACGCCCTGTGTATATGTATAACTTTGGTTTAAAGCAATATTACATTGATTATTTTTAAATATTTTGTCCATATAATAGTTTCGTAATTCATAATGTTTCATAGTTTAGAACAAACATATGAGTGTACTAATGTACACACGTTAAAAGTTATACTTCTTTGGTGTAACTAACTAAAAATCTTTTTAATTTTTTTATCTTTCGCCTTATTCTACGTTTGTTGAAAAAACGACACTAACAATAGAAAAAGGTATTTAATACATTGAAAGTTTTATTATAACGCAATATCTATTATATTCTCATTACATAAAGTTTATTTGAATATCACAAAAATCTAAATAATTAAAGAAATGGACATTTTTTATTTTAAAATGTTGTCTATGCTAACTTCAGGGTGTCGGTTTTTTGTGTCGGGGTGCGGGTGTCGGTTTTTTGTGCAGGAATGCGCGCGCATCGTAACAAAATACCCTCAATTTTTCTAACTTAAAAAAAATCATAAACTACAAATTACAGTACGTAAGTTTTTAGCCTCTGTTCCCAAATGTTATCATGCCAGAAATCAATCCCAAGGCATTCGGGTTATACGAGTTGCTCACATCGACACCTAGTAGTTGTGTCGAGCTCATTGTGTTTCCTGTATAATTTTAGTTAATTTATATTATATATAGGTATAATTTGAACCCTCATAGAAACGCAGCAAAAAACACACCGTGTCCAATTTGTACTAGTGAAAAATGAACCTTTATTATCCTGGAAATTACTGTTAGAACGCCCTTACTATATGTTTAATATCTTTTTTTAATATCGATAGTTAAAATTTATACAGTTTCAAGGGAGTAATAGTTTTTACCCAACACAAACGTCAAAGGCTGAATTTTTTTCAGTTTTTCAATATATAATAATATAATATAATAATGAATCCCTATTTCCATTGGTCACGGCATCACGCGTGAATCCTTGGACCGATTTCGCTAATTCTTTTATAATTATAATTTGCTAATTGTTTTTGGCATCAATCTTAAAAGTTCATGTTTTGCACATGTCCAGTAATATGTCACCTCTTCCCGTATCGGAATACCAACAAAACTATTTATATACGCACCTGAAAAACAAACAAAGAATGTTGTATATCATACAGCATTATAATAATAAACACTTTGTTCCTGAAATTTTTTTTAGATAATTAAACAAATTCGAAATCAATATTCATAGTTAAGACAGGACAACGTATATCGGGTCCGCTAGTTATTTAAAAAAAAAACAAATGTTGGTTCTGTTATTATTAAAGTCAATATTGTGGCGCTGAAGCTCCACTTGTCCTCCTAAATCCTGGACTGTTTTTAACGGTTGATTGCAAATCAAACTAAAAACTTAAACGTAAATGGGGTAAAAAACGCTTATACAAGGAAACGGAAAATATATACGTTGAAAGTTTTCTTTCGTGTTTATGGTATTATCTGTTCAAAATCCAAACAATAATGTTAACAGATATTTAGAGATATATTCTTACATTTCTTTTTCCATACTAGCGGTACACCGGATCCATCTCTAACACTTTATGTTATGTGTTTTTTTTTACTTTTAAGTAGCATGAAAGTACCAATATTTTTGTCTATGTTGCTTGCTAGTAATGTTTTTCTTTATTTCTTTTATAAACTACTATTTAATGGTGAAACGTATTATTTTGAATACTTTCGACTAAACATTTCAAATCTCACTCAATTCTCGATCACAATTCCAATGGTTATCGCCATGGGCCAGACACCGTAACTTTACGATTTTAAGTTTACTGCACAGCCCTGCACTGTGGGGTAAAAAAAATAAATTGGAGCCTTCCCTCTTGATACCGTGTTTTACGATCGTGAGTGTCGTGTAGGTGCACTATCCATAATTATCTCGGAGTATACGATTACAGCTTTTATTAAGATTAAAGCAAGATGCGGGTATGGTAGATTACTATAGGGTGTGTTTTATATTATGTATTATTTTATTGTATAAAATGTTGTACATTTAGTATCAACAGGAAAGCGTTATTACATGTATCGCGTAATCGCGTTAAAGCTGCGTTGTTTAAAGAATTATTTTAACTTAAGAGTTAACTGGAACCTCTTAAGTGGCAATTACAATATCAAAATAAGTCAAACCATGTGGGACGCATCTTTTATTTTACATTTAAATCAATTTTCTGTAGCTAGTTCTCCGACTAATATTTAAATGATCCTAATCCTTGGGATTGATTTGCTCCAGTTCAAACAATTTGTAGGACTCAAAACTTAGCAATTAAAAAGAGTGGCGGAAAGTTTCTTGCCAGTTCTTGCCCGCTCTACGCCCTTGACTTGCGAACTGGTAACTTCTAATCTGACGTTAATAACTGTACTTGTTTACCTCTATGAAGTAATTTTGAGTTTGAGGTTTGAGTTTGACTATAGTGTCAGTGGCATTAAGTAGCTTATGTATATGTATAAATTAAGTAAATAGCATTCATTTACTTATATATTTGAACAACCATTGTATAATATATACAGCAAATTTTAGGAGAGTCCTTAATCTTTAGTTCAAAATTAATTGATTGAAGTTCGTCCCTGTTATTTTCACACTCATAATTTGTCAGTGTTGTCATTGGACACTCAAGACACATCCATACCAACTCTCCAGCTGTTGCTACAAGGACATTCAGAACTTTGTCTAACTCTAAGTCTATGAAAATACGATATGGATCTACCATAACCTAACATAATCTGTTTGGTCAATCTCATTGGTTTTATTTGTAACCTTTGGCAGGTATAACTTAGAACAATTATCCCAGACCCTGTATTTGTTTACCATATCTGAGATTACCAAGACGCGAAACATAGTGCAAGTTGTAAGCTGTTTTTTGCAGTTGAAAGGAAAATGGGATAAATCACCGAGGTTGTTAATATATCGTCATTTATTACGTTAACAACTTGTAATTATAAACAGATTATTATTTTTTATTTAATTACGGTTCAGTGAAGGTTTTGAAAGTGTAATTTTTTATTCGTAAACACATTTCACTGTATTATTAAAAGATTGTAGGGCAGTGTTGGCCTAGTGGCTTCTACGTGCGATTCTCATCCCTGAGGTCGTAGGTTCGTTCTTCGGTTGTGCACTGATGGGCTTTTTTCAATCTGCGCAGTTAACATTCGCTCGTTACAGGAAAACTTCGTGAGGAAATCCTCTGGTGTTAGATCGAAAAAGTCGACGGCGTGTCACAGATGGCTGATCACTTGTCCATTTGATTAACAAATGATCGTGAAACCGTAAAAGGTTGTAGTGCCACTGATTTATTTGCTTATTTTATTAAAATATTGCCCGTTCTCATGCGGTCTTTAAAATCTGACAGATTTCGAAAATAACACAGGGTACTGGAAATATCATCTGTGGACCAACAGCATATTTTTTCAAAGAATGACCTTATTCCTTACGTTTTGGTGAGCGTAGCTCGGTTAGTATGGGCTTTCTAGCGAGCGCTCTACTACGAGAATGGGATCTCGGCTTGGGCCGAGGCCCAATTGAGGATTGAGGCCCGGCGGGGAGGTCAATCGCCTGAAGGGCAGAACAGAAGCTCACTGGAGTGATCGAAGTACGTAATGGGTAAATTCAACACGAAATAGATGTAATTTATTCCCGTGCAATATATGTATGCCTCCATGCAATGTAAAAAAAATATAAAAATGTTTTTTTACTATGTAATTTAAAGTTATACAGTTTTTACACATTCCATTTGTTGAAAGAAATATTAGTTTTTAAAAGCAAAAATAAAAGATGTACCCTCTCATGAGCGTTTTAATGATTTGAAATTGGAATACTTGTCAAACTAATTAAATACCGTCTACTCTGTGAATAGGTTAAGTGTGTATTGAGTTTTTTATGAGATCCACTTAAGATTCCTATTATGGCCCCTTAACTACTATCAAAAGTGTTTCCTATTCAAAATTAACGACATTTTGTAGTGAAATTATAGGATTTGACTTTAACACATTTTCATTAAAAACCTAAAAAACATTTTCTGCCCGAAAATGAAGTCGTGTTCTCATTCGTCAAAGATTGTAATTATTGCGAAATGTTATATTTTAATAGGTCTGATTACCGAGATAATAATCTACAGGATGTTATCTACATTGTATAAAAGCTAATAAGGCAATAACATTTACGAGATTATAAAACCCGTGTGATATGTGAACTTTTTATTCTCAGAACACTGAACCACTATACATACTTATACGAGGAAAGTTGTAACAAATAAAGTCAAACTTCAAAAATATTTTACGCATATCTTTTTCCAAAATATTAAATAAATGAGCCAAGGCTGTACATTTCACTCACTCAGGCTTTCTTAGTTTTATAAGGGTGGTGATTTTCTGAATGATTGGAGTCATGCCCCGAGGGTATATACTCTGACGCTATATAAGTATATAGTCCTAAGCGGTGCCTCTTCAGCATAATAAGGATTTCATACCATTCCCTTAGCATTTATTCTTCTGTTGGATAGTGGAAAATATAGAGTGAAATTAATATCCTCTATGATTTAAAGCATCACGTTGATCCAGGAACAGTAAATATTGGTCCTTCGAGCAGGATGATGCTCGAATTTATTTACAAACGGAGAACCTCAAAATGTGGAATCAGAGATTACATACAAGGTTACAAACTTCTTCTATTTCCTAATGGGACATCGAGATGGCATGTTTTTGCATACCAGAATTGGTGATTTTAGGGTAAGTAATAGGTCAAGCTTCTGCGCAAGTTCCTCGCGTGTTGGGGTAAAACATTTCCGATGCAGCAAAGCAGTAAAGCAGGATGTTTTCTCTCACCGTACGGTACATGTATGGTACACTTAGAAAATCTTTACACGTGAGTCCCAAACTGCCCGACCTGAGCTGCCAAGACTCCAAGCCAAGAGCATTATTCTCTTTCTAATAAAATAATTCATGCGCTTATTGCGCTTGCTTATTGTTAAATACCAGTACAGACTGAATTTATTATTTGGAAATTATCATAGTAATAACAGCATTTTTTGTTAGCTAACGTTATATATTATCCAAGTATTGTCCCAACTAATATATAATTACGTAAAACCACCGTGTTAAGAATGCGGTTTTAACCGGAAATTGTATGAGGAACCACAGAATAGATTAATAAAGGATCTTGAACCAGTGTTGTTGGATTTAAATATAGTTTAAATATTCATAATTCTAAGTCTTTTATTTCAGCTACTTTATATTTTTAGATGTCTTTGTGCCCTGTGACAGTTGTATGTCACTGACGTATTATCAAAAATTTTCACTTTCATCCATGAGGTCGTAAGTTCGATCCCGATCCCCGGCTATGCACCAATGGATTTTCTTTCTATGTGCTCATTTAACACTCGCTCGAACGGCGAAGGAAAACATCGTGAGGAAACCGGCTTGCCGTAGACCCAAAGAGTCGAGTGCGTGCGTCAGGCACAGATGGCTGATCACCTACTTGCCTATTAGATTAACAAATGATCATGAAACAGATACAGAAATCTGAGGCCCAGACCTAAAAAGGTTCAAGTGCCATTGATTATTTTCTTTTCGTTTCAAATAGTCCCTTGCACAGATTTAACGTCGATTTTATAAAGAATAAAGATGCAATGCTTGAACTATTTAATCAGAAATACAATCACAATGGACGTCAAATATTGAAATCGGATCCCTAAACGATTCATCAAATTTTGACAGCGAGACAAAAAGTCTTTCATAACGTTTAAATACGAGTTTGTCAGGAATATTAGAAAATGCACTTTTTATAAACCATATATTTTAAGACGTATTAATCGAAGTATTTTTTCTACCCAATGGGGGTTAGGCCTGTATTGCATTGGCACCAATTGAGTTTGAGGCAACGCACTCACGAGCTATCTTTCATTGAGTGTCCATGAGCGGCGCTATCACTTAACATCAGGTCGTCCTCCTTCCCGTTCGGCCCTTGTACTATAAAAATAGATAGAAGTTACTTACTAAGGTATAAACAAGTACCCAGTGGCGCTACAACCTTTGAGGTCTGGTCGTCAGATTTCTGTATCTGTTTCGTGGTCCTTTGTTTTATATAATAGGTAAGTAGGTGATCACCCTTCTGTGATATTAGCCGACAATTGGGGCTAAGACATCATCACGAAATTTACCTTCATCTTTCCAGTGAGTGTGTAAGTTACTGAGGTATAAGTTTATTTTAATATTGGAATCAGCTTCCAATGGAGTCACTTTCTAAGTTTAAGATCCTCAAAGGAAGTTTCTTACTGGTCTGCAAGACCATGAATGTTGCTGTACGTCTCCTATCAAAATGAATTTGTCCTACGACGATATCCAAATCTATCTCTTATCTATTATCTCCAAATTTATCTATCCAATATATCTTAGTAAAACTTTAAATATTCTTTAAGACGTTTTTGTTATATACCAAAGCTTTGAGCCAAGAACTCAGAATATGGTAACGACAATTTTGAACCCGGAATGGGGTCGCAATTTTTGGGGTAAGAGTCCATCACTATATTAACGATGCGCATTCGCAGCGTTTCATAAAAATATATCTACCAAGGTATTAGGAAAGTATCTTACAGAATTACGATAGCTAGTAGTAAACTTTAAGTAAAATAATATTTTGTTTTACAACAACTTTTATTAGCTTAATAGTTCTGATATGCTTGATATAGTAGGGTCGAGCCCCAGCTATGCACCAGTTATACTTTATATATTTGCGCATCAAACAAACTCGTACAGTGAACTCAAACTCAAAAAGTCGATGGCGTACGTCAGTCATAGAACTGACTGAACTTACTTGCTCATTAGAAAAAAAACAAATGATCACGACACAGATACAGAAATTGGACCTAAAACGGGCCATTTGTTTTATTATTAGCTTAATTAGATTTAATAGACATAAATTACAAAACTGAAACTAGTAATTTTCTACCCTCATAAACATTAATATAAGATATTGGCCGAAATGATAGGTTGGAATTGCCATATCAATAAATCAGTATGATTTAAGTCGTATAGCAATTTCGGTGAATGACGCCATTTTAATTAACGCTAATATAAATAACGTCTTGCAATAAAAGATTTTCCTATCCCATGAATTATCTTTTTTAAATGATAACTTTCGTAAAAGAAAGCATGCTAAACGCACCGTTGACTTGAAGGTCGTGTGTTCAATTCAGTCCGGGGACTTACAATAACATATGTTCTTAATTAATTACGTCGTACTGTGAAAAAATATCGTAAAAAACTTTTCTATTGGGAAACCGTACTATGGAGCTGGGGTAACAATACAAAGCAATAATTTTTTGCCGGGAATCAAACCTTAGACTACCGTTAACTAAGCCACCCAGGTGGTTACAATATTTACAAATTACAAAACTAAATAATTTAACTAAAAACTGTAATTTTCAAATAACCTTTCCCTATCTTACTTGAAAAGGTCAATCCGCTCGTGATTTGTGAAACCAAAGACAATAAATTAATAGTTAGCGAAATTCGTTTTGTTTATAAATTATGATGAACTTGTGGAATAAATAAATTATTCATATTAGCATAGAGTAGCCAATTACACAATTATTTAAAAATGAAATAGATTTGTAAAGTACGACATTAAGCCACACATTTGTAATATTTGAAAAAAGACTGTCAACACAATTCTACAATGTTATTCTAAGAGTAGAAGCGGCTGTTATGCTTCTAAAGCTTTATACAGAATTTATGGCAATAATAATAAAAACATCGATGTATACTTAAGATTCCACTAAGTCCGTAATATCTGTGACATATTTTTCTGCTAGGAGGCGCGCCAATTCTGTAGTCTATGGTTAATGCTTTGCTTATCTCTGGCCGCTCCCGTGGCGCGTTTTGACTCCGTAAAAAGCAGCTGTGCTCTGTCAAAGGCAATAACGTTGTAAATCAGTTAAACTTGATCCGTTAAATCTTATTAAAATATTTATACTATTTTTTAATAAAAAGGATTTTTATTAGATCGCCTTTAAAGCAACTTCCTACAAGATAATAAGAGGACTTTTATTAGCGCTCAAAATTCATCAATAAAGTGTTTATTACAAAGTTTATAACCACGATAGCAGCTTTTATTGACGCTAAAGCGGCTTTATGAGCATTAGACATAAAATTTCACATAAAGATGTCTGATTATCGAATACACTAGCTTTTACCGTCGACTTCGTTGAATTTGACTTTTCATACAATGTTTTAACATTTCCTGTAGTCATGATGTTTTTAAAGTTGAAACAGATACAAAAATGTCTCTCATGCCTCATTCATAGATACAAAGTTCAACCATGCATAAAGAATCGACAAGAGGCGAGGCAGTTAGACGTACTGTTATGATTATTATTTGCTACTTCATTAAAATTATAAATATTTAATTTTTTCACATTTCATTTCAATATTTCTCGACTCTAGACAGTATCGTACTCATCGCTGATTAAACTGTATGTATGTAGAATAGATAATATAGGACGGTGCAGCTAATAAACATATTGTTTAATAATAAGAGTGTTGGCTTAGTGGCTTCAGCGTGCGACTGCGGTAGGGTTGAGCCCCAGTTTGCACTGTAGACTTTCTGTCTATGTGCGCATTTAACACTCGCTCCTACGACAAAGGAAAACATCGTCATACTTAAAAAGTCTACGGCGTATGTCAGGCACAGAAGGCGGAACTTGAAAATAATCACGACACAGAAACAGAAATCTGAGGCCAAGACCTAAAATTCAGGATTTATTATTAGCTAAATAGATACAGTAAAAAATCATTATGCCCATGTAGTGAACATAGACAATCACATTGACAGAGGGCTCGCAAGTGCGTTGCCTTTTAAGAATTGGCACGCTCTTTTCTTGAACGGGTCGTTCAGTTGAATTGGTGAGTTACTGAATTAACGATAGAATTAAGGAAACCAATATTGGGCAGAGAAAGACGATTGGATGCCTATTTATTTACTAAATAGGCGTTAAATATAAACGAGCGACTTTAAGTCGTTACATACGGCAACATGAATGAGATTTAAGATTATGTTAATAAGAAAATAAACACTAGTTAAAAAATCAAGTGAAATCATAATATACAATAAGGTAAATACAGTTTATATGTTAAAAAGAAAAGACTGGCTGGCCACAACACAGGGAATCCTAGTGTGGGGGCCAGTGCACTTCACATTCACTAAATATCCTGTATATTGTGTATAATAATGTTTTTCTTTCTTTATCCAGCATGATATATTCGGTAGTGGGCTGATAAATTTTAAATAAAGCATCGTTAAGTACCTATATATGCGCTTAACAATAAGCAAAAAATATTGTTATTTTTTAAAGCATTTGTAACATTTATTTTACCATAGTTGTGATATGTTTCAGAATATATAGCTTGTAACATATACTGTAGATATAGCATTGTATACACGATATGGTGAACTTTAATAAATAAATAAAGTTGTGTTGTGCAAAGGTAATTAGCCTAAAAAGTCTTTATCAAAACAGGAAGGCAATTGTTGACAACATCCGGTGACGAAAGTTGCCACTTGCCAACTTATGCAACTAATTCGTTTTAACCTTTATTAACTTTGTGATAAAGCTCAATATTAAATGATTAGTTTATTTTGTGAATGTTTCAGTTTTAGTAAATATTAGTGCTAGTATAAAAAGATATTTACGTTTGCTAAAAGAGACATAATTAACATTTTATTCCCGAACCAATTCAACTAAGAGTCGAAAAAAAGCGTATTCTTAAAAGGCGGGCAACAACAGGGCGCATGGGCGGTATCACTTCACATCAGGTAATCCCAGGAGGATGCGTCTGCCCCCTGCTGCATAAAAAAAATCAAAACATAATAGAACCTTTCTTTCTGTAAAATTTATTTTAATATCGAAATAATATCATACTTTTGGAAATTATTCTTTGGAGTGGATTGCCTAAAAGACATCGCTTTTACGATAAGACTGCCCAATATATCGAAAAAAATATTCGTCAGTGTTTGTTAATATTGCCTGAATGGCCGTTTTTAATAACAAAAACAATACAAGCTACAACCCCAAGTTTCCTTATTATATTCCAAAATAACAGGTAAGGTGATTTCACGCGTCGAGACATCATAAAGACCCTGTCTTCCTCCATTGAAGTCTACTTCTATTGAATATTTAGTCACACTAATAACACCTGCCTACCATTGGCTCTCGACTCTAACTCGAACGTAAATATTTCGACCATGTAAGAAGTTTTGATCAGTGTTTTCATTTTACAAATTATAAAATTAACTGTACCGCATTAGTTGAAATATATTGTGGTTATTTCATATGTTCATTCAAGTGGTCGCTAGGCATCCCCTAGACAGACGTACCATCCGATGGGCCGCATCTCAATTAACATCTCTCTATTTTTAATCGGCAGCTCATGTTAGGGCGTTGTGGTCAGCAAGGATGCATCTGAAGCGGAATATCTGTTTCCACCGGTATCTGTCCAGCGCCTCTCTTATGACAGGGTATAGTTTTGAGGACTTCTTTCCTCCTTTCCACTTCTATCCAGTGAAACTTCTTAAACCAGACAATGTGTAAATAAGAACTTATCGTATCAGATTTGGGCTAAAAAAATCTTAACAGGAGGCCCTAACTTTCTGCTATTGTATCTCTCTATTATATATAAATAAAAAATGTAAAATACATATTACAATCAGAAAGATTCGATGCACAAAATTAATTCGATTCGCCTTCATATGCATTCGAGTTACCATAGTAGAGGAATTCCAAGAATAATGTAAGGAAGGCATTTTGATACAAAATGTTAGTTGTGCATTCAACGTGAAATTGCGGTTTCCGTGAACCAAGGAAAGAAATTAAGGTTATAATTTTCTTTAGTTAAAAGCTTAGCAGAGTTCTTTGATTGTTCTACGAGGATCGAGATCATCCATAGCATGGCCTTTTTGTATTACGACCCTGTAACTCGTTTATATATAATTTATTTTAGCTAAATTTGCTTTCTTATTTTGTTTACTAGTCTGTACAGAGTGAATCGGCTCTTCTCATACTTTAATTTCACAATATTAAGAATGAGAAAGTACTGTCCAACTTTTAGGACGTTGACTATGCTGTCCACATAAAAAAAAAACGTTATTAAGTTCTGCAGCGATCTCAAATTCACAGACTATATAAATACTTTATCGATTCGCAGAATTCAACTTATTTAATATTTCATCATATTTTAAACACATCAGTCAAGACTGACTTTGAAAGATTTTACGCTACTCTGTGTTATATAATTAGCCAGTCTATAGTTTACGCTCAATACGGATTTTTTCTAAATAAAAATAACTTTCAAAAGTAAACAAGTTTATATAACTGTTCGCTTTGATTTTAGGTCACTTTTTATAACACCTATCTTATCATAACTCGACTTTAATTTGGAGAATTTTGAGCTCTGTTCCATTGTCATAACGTCTGTATTTTTATGAAATAAATTTTCACAGGCCCATGTGAAGTGAGCTATAAACGGTGGCGTGCTAATAGTGTGACCACAAATTGTTAAACAAACTTTGGTAATAGAATAATGAAGGAGAAATTACCGTGAGAAATTTCATAGTCTTAATTATTAATTAAGTCTCTATAATTATCAATTAATCCAAGAAGCTGTTCAAAGTAATACGGCAAATTAGTTATATTTATCTAGACGTTCGTCGAACCAGTGGAAGCAGTAACAGACTGAAGAATTTTTGAATAAATTCGAGGTCCCTAGCTACACACTTGAAAACTTTCTGGCAATGTAACTGATCATAGGCGGTATCACTTAGCATCACGTGAATCGAAGCGCGCTTTCTGAGGCCAAAATCTTGTTATAAAATTCTTCTGTTTCCATTAGCTAATAGTATTTTTATATTATGGTTTTAAGGAATATATATAGTAAATCAATTATATATAACTATTATATCATTGGTAGTCAATAGATTTCACCGATATACTGGATTAGTTGTTATTGACGTTCCAGGTACCTTAATTCTCGTATAATTTAGTATGCAAGGTACATTTGTAGTCGTGGCGTGTTTAAAATCAATTTCCTCTCATAAAACACACTTGGAGCACGTCAAAGCTGACATTTCACACATCTATGTCAATAATAAGGTACGTTTACATTATTTTTTTAACCCGCTAAAATTGACAATTGGCTATTTGACTTTATGAAAATGGAAGTGCCACTGAGAATTATCTGAATAAAAATTTGTAAATAATCATTGATTCATAAAAAAACGATAATTAATAAATATTGATTTTTATACATGGCCAGGTGATAGATTCAAATCAAGAATTTCGTATCATGCCAGTGAATTATATGACAATATAATACTAATACTATTTTGGAGTTTAATTTAATAATATATGTGTATCTGTGTAATTTAAGAATGACAATTAATACGTAAGACTTGACGTTTGTTTGTGTCTACTGCCTTGGTACATCATAGGGATTAGTGCGACGCCATCTTGTTTAGAGAAGTTTTGGCGGGTTCTTGAAATGATTACAATTTCATATTCTAAAGCAAATACGTAACAGAATTAAACATTGTATTATAATTAAGAACAATTTTTGTTGCTTCTATTGTCGCTAACAATTAATGTAAACTTGTCAAATAGCTATGTTTTTTTTCTTTTTTAAAAGGTTTAGCTTGCTCGGTTTAAATTGATTAGTATACCCGTTTCTGAAGTGTCAGTTATCTAGAGGACAAAGTCTGTTGTTGAAACACCATGCATTTAACAGCCGAAGTAAAATAAATAAGTTTTTATGCAATTTTAATAAAGACTTAATTGTCTTGAAAATCGTAAGTATAAATTGTGATAACATTGTTTGATATGGAGTGATAATTGGAGTGATTAGCTAATGATTTTGTTACGAAAAGAAATAAAGTAGACTGGCAGGCCTGTGGCAAAACAAAATATAAGTCTAGTCTATCATCATCATCATCAATTGTAGGCTATCCCCTTGTGAACCGTAGCCTTCTCAAGAATATTTTGCCATAGCAATCTATTTAGTATTACTTGGGTTCAACTTAGAACCCCTATTGTTTTCAAGTCCTTGGCAACTCCTACCAATCCCACCTTTGCAGCCTCGGTCAGAAGTCTAATTATAGCAATTTGAAATTCTTGGCGTTTATTACTAGAATGAACATAATGATAGAAAATAATTTTCTATGATGCATAATTTTCAATAAATAATGAAAAGAAAAGAAACACAGTTTCTTAAATAAGGTGCAATAGGTTTTTATTTTTATTTGTTTTTTGATATAATATTTTTACATAAATTCTGTTCTATGCTTAGCAATCGTTAAAACATGATTTATATAATTGACTTACCAATCCAGTTTTTTAATTATATATCAATAGTATTTGATAATTTAATACAAATTTAAATTTGCCGCCCTATTCGCAAAAAATAAAATTGCGCTTGCATTAAAAGTTGCCAGGATAAACGAAAAGTCAGTCATTTGTTCTTTATTTAATTATTTATATTGAAATTGACAGCTAAATAGCTACAAATAAATCTCGTAAAACAAATGACAACGTGTACACACCTTTACAAGATTTGACTTATGGCTACACCATTCTTGTTCAGCAAGATCTTGCTTATTATATTACATAACGGGACGAGTGTCATCAGTACATATTAATGTTTTACTATAGGATTCTTAAACGTGTTAAATAACGACTGGGGCAGCCTTTTTATTTTAATACAATACAATTTATTTTCTAAACATATCGACGGTGGTGTAAACGTGATATTAATTCTTACATTGTTATAATTTAATAATATTAAAATAACTAAATATATCATTATCATTGTATATAATTCAATAGGTACAACGCATGCTACAAATTAATCCTTGCCAAGTCTAACGAAGGCTTTGCGAGACTTAGAACTATAAGTAATGCTCATTAGTGTTTGCATTTTACAACAATTTCTGCTTTAAATGCCTTTAGAAAAATATGCCCGATTTTCTAAAGTATTAAAAATGTATGTAAATTTTTCTAACAACGCTACAGACATGAACCTTAATTAGGGTCTTAAAGAACCTTTCTTATCACATACCTTAACTTCTAGTTCACTTAACTTCTATTTAAAAAGTAGAACATCACGCACAAGTGCCTCAATTTTGTAAAAAATCATACACAAAATACAACGCGAAATCCTCAAGCCGTCTAAAGTGCACTGCGACATTGTTAAAAAAATATTTTTATTCTCCGAGTGCGCCTAGATTAGCTTCTCAGAAGCCCTCACAAGCCACTTCGCTGGAAAAAGTAATTTTTCACAAGAGACATGTACAATATTGTAAACTTTTAATTGACCTATATAGCCCGGCGGAGCGCTAGTCCCATGACATCATGGATGACATAACACAAGGAATGCTTCCCCCCATTTAATACTCTTCAATCCCTAGTACACGTGTGCCACTCAAGGTCTCGCTACCCTGTAGTACATCCTCTCATGTTTGCAATTAAAACGAAAACCCGACCGGGACGAGGATATACGCGGTAAACAAGAGGAAAAGGGACGCCACTTCTCATTTACCCGAGCACTTTTTATTTCAACTTGCACTCAAGGGAGGTCGTCGGCCAATCAACGTAGTGTTCCGCGCCCGTTCTCATTGGCCGGTTTGAATAGAGAATGCCAAAGAACAAAAGCTGAGGGTAGGTAATAGCGAGTTTTGTTTCTTCGAGTGGCTTCATAAGTTCATTCGAGTGTTAGAACGCCTGAGGAACGGACGTCTCTAGACTAATTACCTAAGTTACATGCATTGTTAACAAGGGCTCTTGCGCTAAGCTCCCTTCAATTGTCAGGGCGATGTTTAACATTGTTATTTATTGTTCGGAAGTCGTTGTCGGTTCTTGAGCTAGGAAATGTAAAACAAGCAAATTAGCTATGTTTGTTCTAGCGATCTTGGATGTTTGCGAGCCGGGCCTTAATGTTGGCGTTCGCTCATGCGACTTGGCATCCTGTGATTTTGCTAATGCTAGTTACACTTCAAATATTTGTTAATTTGCTTTTAATTTATTGGTTTACATTTGTGTTTGCGTTGAATCTGGTTTTTGAAGGGGCTTGGGGTCGAGTACCTTAGCATACAATACAGATATTGGTAATGAGGTATGTCTATACAAACTTTTAAGCAGGTACACGATATAATGTAATAATTTGGAAGTCAATGTATATTTTTTTTAATATAATCTATTGCATCGTAGCAGTTTTGGAACTATTATCAAGTTGTATGTTTCCATTAGCCTCTAGGCATTGTAAGATGAAACATATCGAAAGTTAGTCAAGCCACAATAGAGTACTGAATCACATATCATTTAGTATGAATACTAACAAACCGTCTTATAGAAAACTTCTAATTTTAATACTTTTCTTTTAAACGGTTGCTATATTATTATAAACCCAAATGGGTGGATTGATGATAAAGCACAGTTAAAGATTAGTTTGATGCTATACGTATGTGTTTGAGGCTGTTATAACGACATCGAAGGGACTACTTATATTTGGTCGTAAAAACCGATAGTCGTAACAGCCGATGACGTTGTTATTAAGTACCTAATGCTTTTACCCGCCGGGAACTTTGATTTTGCTTAGTATAATCGATATGTTGTTCCAAACGATGTCGTCGTAAACGGTTTTGACTGTAGTAGATCATATATAATAAATATTGTCTTTTAAATTTGTTACCGGTTTTTTGTCTGCTTTCCCTAATTTTTTTTTATGTTCAGGTAATTTCAGATTTTCATATAATTAAGATGTTCATATATATTATATATATATTAACAGCAAATAAAGTTATCTACGAAATATCCATAGACTATGTTTATGTAATTCGTATTGAAAAATCATTTATTTTTCAGGAATCTAGCGGCACCAGTTCTCTCACCAGCCAGCAATACATCAGTGGAGACATTTCCAACTCTACATAAAGAGAACTGCCACAATCTGGAGTACCTGGTTGACCGGCAAAGGCAGCTCTGTATGCTGTCTGATAAAATGGTGCAGGTATGAGTTATATTTAGTGACAATTACGATAGTGTCATATCTAATTGTTTTAAATACCAGCTGTTAACGATTGACGCCCCGTACACATAATTAATACACGCTGTTTTTTATTTATAATTCGATAATTAATACAGTCGTATTAATTATAATACATAAAACAAAACCTTGGCGATTAAAAACAGTGGCGAAGAGTTTATTGCCAGTTCTTCTCTTCCGTTCTACGCCCTTGATTTGAGAAGTGGCAGTAAATGTAAAATTAGAAGATTTTTACATACATTTCTGTTTTTGACGTTCATAAGCGAACATTGTGTTACAGACAATGTCATTTTTTTACTTACACGGAAGAGAAAAAGTAACACAAATAATTTATTTTCAATCAATCATATCATAATCATCAAAAATCTTTAAAAATCATAAAAGATTTAAAAAATATATATATATATATATATATATATATATATGTATAGCAATTGTGTTATACGCCATCTATGGTCTGAAGCTGGCATTAGGTCGACTTCACTAAATTGTGTTTTTTTTTGTTTTCTGTGATATTTGAGAAATAACTTCACACCCTAAATTAAACGTACTTAAAAAGCCGGAAATGCACTTGCCTTCTGGCCTGGCCTCCTAGCCATAAAAAACTAATACAATTCCTCCAAATAAAAAAAAAGATTTTCTTTGAAATGTTACTTTATGACGGGTACTTATGGAATGGAATTTAAAAATAATGTGCATCAGCAACCAACTACATAAAGGCCGCCTTTATGTAGTTGGTTAAATATAAAGTTTCAATTAACGGCTCATTAATTAGCCATTAAGTTTGATAATCTCGTTAAATGTCTGGTTTTACGCCGACGCTTGGGAATTGCAAATTGGATAGAAAATACTTGAATTGAGCAACCATTTAGGTTCGATTTCTCATTAATACTCTTCAATAGGGTTGCTACACAACATAGTATAAAAAAAATATCAGCATATATATGAAATATATCATTGTATGAAAGCTTGCTAAAGCCTTTTTCTACCATGTTTCTTTAAATATCAAAAATAACTGGTTGCCGCTTATTAGCGAAACGTCTGCCAATGTTATTCTGATATAAATTTCTATTTGTTGTAAAACTGTAAATAAATTAGGTAATTGCAGTGAAATTGTCATTGTCAGAGCTTGTGTCCCATAAAAAATATTATAAATAAATCTAGGACATAAACAATTACGAATAACTAAATGGAATCAATGATTTTTATTTATGTACAATGCTGTAACAATCCCTGGCTGTACATCCTATTAATATGGTCATTTTAAGTTGAGTTTTTCATTTGTGGCAACCATAACGTATTGAGTAATTGTAGATTCAAATGATAATTCTGACGGTATCCAGCCACTGTACTTCAATTGTTAATTTAAATGTGACCATACAATAAAACAATGGCTATATCATGTGATAGAATTCTATCTATATTATTTAACTATTACTAACTAACATTTATTTATTAAAGTTTACCACATAATAATAATAATCAGCCTTTTTATTTTCTATTTTAAAATAGTTGGTAGTTGCTATATTACAGTAAACAAAAATATTGATTTTTGTTAGTATGTTAGCGTAGATTATGTTAGTAATATATATACATTATTTATTTATGTATTAGCAGGAACCCCAGTTGGGTAAAGGCCTCCTCCAAAGAAAGTTTATGCCAGCTGATCTTTTCAGGTCATCTTCCCAGCGGTCTAAGGGTCGCCCCTTCCGCCTCTTGCCTGGTGGTCCTTTCCATTGCACATACCACATCATACATAGTACTAAATCTACTGCATATTTTACAAAATCTTCCATCATATACAACTAAAACATATACAAGATAAAATAAGCACACAGTAAAATTAGTAGAAATTTTTGGCAAAGTAGAAATAAAAAAGTCATCAGCAAAACAGCGAATTACGTTTGAGATAGGCACCCAAAAATGCTTTCTCTAAAACCGATCAGCCCACTACCGAATACTTATATCTAGCTCCGGATAAGATGTTCAATTCTTTAAAATCACGAAGAATGGTACGAAAGAGAGGTGCTTGGACTCTTGGGTGGGTGACATTCGTCTTAATAGTACAATATTTTTATTCGTTTTATAGCTGTACGTTTTATTTATTAAAGAACAAGGAGCAAACGGGCAGGAGGCTCACCTGATGTTAAGTGATACCGCTGCCCATGGACACTCTCAATGTTAAAATGCTCAAAAGTGCGTTGCCAGCCTTTTAAAAATTGGTACGCTCTTTGCATGGGCTCTGGATGGAGGCTTCTGTCCAATGGTGGGCAAACCAAAACCTGACAATGCAAGCATATGATAGTTTGTTAAATGTTTTATTGTATTTTATAGTATGTAGGTTAAAAGCTTTTTTACGATGCATATAAATGAAACTTTAATTTTCATAATTAAGTTTTGACTATTGTTGTTAGCTGTTAGGATAATAATAAATATATGTAATATGTATTTTTGCACTTCTTGCCTACGTTATCTAATTTAATACATTTTTGCCGCCAGTTGCCCTCCTTTTGATTTAATTATGTTCAATTTTTTTATACTGTAATGTAACGAAGTGTTAATAAATAAATAAATTTCACTTTATTTACATCACAATAACACCATACAAGACAAAAATAAGATTAAATATAAGAGATGAAGAATGTAAATTACTTACTCCTAAAAGTAGTTTCAATCAGACAACGAAACATAAGTAATATAAAATACCGAACTACACGAACAATAAAATAAAATTTAAAATGATGCAAATAATTATAAGTTTTAATAATAATAATACATAGCTTTAATCCGTTCAAAAAATAAAACTATCAAAGGTTTACGATAATTTTCTCTTAAATGTAAAGTCTGCACCAGGAAGATAATTCCACAATCAAATGGCATTAACAATGAAGGGGGAATTTCTAAAGTTAGGGTTTTATCTTCTTTTTATCCGGTACACTCTTGACGGAGCGGTCGTGATCGCTATGTAGTAGTGGTACTAGAAGGGGCAGATGTGATGCGCTTCACGTTTTGCCATCGTTGCTTATAGAGGTCATCCTGCTACACTAGTTGAGTGAACCGTTGAGTGACTTGATCTGGTCAGTCCAACGCGTAGGTGACGTTCCGCGCGGTCTACTGCCTTCCACCTTCCCCTGGACGACAAGGCGTTTTATGAACTAAACACCACGCCGAGATGCGTGTCCGTAGGGTTTTATAGTTATTTATAAATAAACAATCCGTATATAATGAGTTATGTAACCTAACATTAGTTAAGTTATATATTTTAGTTAATAATTAGAATCGCAAACCAAATGTTAGCAATCATCACACACTTGAAGCCAAAATGAGTCCTTCAGTTTTACCTTTACTTATAAATTGTAATATAACATTCTCGTTTCCAATAATGTCCAATAGGTCGACTATACTTATATTCTTTATAGGTAACATAACTGTCACTTAGATTTAGAAACATAACAAGTCAAGTTAGTTTTCAGCGTCGCTACTACACCTAATTTTATATTAGTTATAAGATCATGTTTTAAACGATTAAAGACAGTTGTCAGCTTTAAGCTTAAATAAAGCTTTAAATAAAGAGTTTCATTCAACATACGTGTGAATTGATAATTGCGTACCTTTATTTAAGAAGCTCAAAATTGTATTTCTTCCCTGTATTTATATTTTAGAAATGTCCTTACTCGTGCATATTTTTAAGTCGAATGTAGAAGTTGAAGTAAGAAGTAGACATGGGGAGAAATTGGCTGTGCCATAAATCAATCTAATCTGGAACTGTTTCGAAAAAAAACTCGTTTGTATGGCTATTAAGGTATACAATAATTTACCAAAAGAATTAAAAGATCTTCCGACTAGAGTCTTATAGTTAGTATTACTTTTGGAAAAAATGTATTATTCAATAAATGATTATTTGCGTGAGTGATGTAGTTGATATAAATTTAATACCATTTGATTGAGATGTACGATAAAAATAATATAAGAATTGACCAATTCATATGACTAATAATCTAAAACTCCTTTAAAGACAAATATGCGAACTTACTATTGTACCACCTTTTTGTACCATATTCTTTCAATAAATTATTATTATTAAAACAATATCCCTCCGACAACCGCTACCAAACTTAGCGAATGCAAAACATAGTATGTTAAACCCATTTCATTTCACTTGTAAGCTAAATAAATGTTCGGAATATACTTTTTTATTTACATTCCCATTATGGTTATGACTTATGTTAATGTGCAATGGTTCGTACTGAGTTTATGCACACATCCGTTCGTTTCCTTTGATGTCTAAACCCGCATAATTTTGTATGCGTTTAGTAATGAATTGAAGTGCTTAGAACATGCTTATATTTGTCCCGCTTGGGGTCCATTTTACTAATAACTAAGAAACAACTTATTCTAAAGTGTTAATTGACTAAATTCCATACATTAAAATAAAACCTTTTGAATATAAACGCAAATTTATTACATTAAATGTTCTGAGTATATTTGAGCAGCTTTTCAGTAGCAGTTTGTCAGTGATTGCCTTGTTCCGTTCACAGTTTACTATTTTGAACGTAGAGTTTTGTAATAATTGAGAAGGTTTTATTTAAATTTATAGTTTTCAATCGCATTGTACTTTTGTTATAGGTTTTTGTTTACCACGTACTATTAAGAATTCTAGCCCGAAAGGGACCAATTAGTCAAGTCGTCCTATTAATTCCAGTACGAAATTTTAATGTAATCAAGTGCATACATCGTAACGCCACACACAGCCGAATAATCTTCACGAATATCTATTTGGCCAAGATTTTACCTACATTTCAAGACTAAATTCTAATGATAGCGATATAGCATATTTCTTATGTAAGGGTACTTTGAATATATGAAAATATTATGTTTCTTGATATTTTTTATA